>NW_015551064.1:136030-150813 GCF_001515605.1 Sinocyclocheilus anshuiensis
ATATATATATAGTTGTTTTATTTTTTATTTTTTTTTAGATATGTATAATTTTGATATAGAAAAATATATGGCAAGGTAGTTTCAGTGTTTCAGTGTAGTTAGTTGCTTGATAGTAGCTTGTAGCATAAAACTACTTTTAGCATAAAACAATTTTATTTTATGGCTAGCTTGTATTTTATCTTGTTTCAAAATAGCTTCCACCACCCTGCAGACCACACAGACTGACAATATGCCCATGTCTATTCACAGCTGAATAATGAATTGCAGCTGAATAGTGAACAGCAAACATGACAATTTGTTTGAAATTTGTAGCTGTCAAAATAATGATTCCATATGCACATCACCACACAGACAGTTAACTCTATGATGATGAGCAGTGTTGGGGAAAGTTACTTTTAAAAGTAATGCATTACAGTATTGCATTACTCCATAAAAAAGTAACTAATTACGTTACTTAGTTACTTTTGCGCTACTTTTTAAATCTGGACAGGGCTTGCTTGTTTGTTTTTAAAATAAAAAAGTTCTATTTTTGGCAAATATAAAAGTCTTTTCACACCAAAAGCGAAATGAATAAGCCTCAGGCTGAAGGGAAAGTACGTTTACGTCCGTACAGTAGAATGCAGAAGAAGAAATTTCAACACACTTCAGCAATAAAAAACGACACGAATGTTTGTCTAGAGTAATTTTTGCTTATTAGTATGGTTGAACTGGATCATCGAAGGTCAGAAGCAAAGACAGTGGTTAATAGAATGGGATTAAATACATAAAGGATATTTGTGTTGCTTAACATTTAATTATTGCAGGTTTGCGTCATATTCTGAGTTGCATTATTTTTATTCATTTTGAGGAATAGTGAATCTGTGTTTTTTTTGTGAGTGAGATGAATTAATGCATATTCATATTTATTTTAGAACTACAGTAACATCTGATCTCTCTCAACATGGGGACAGGAGAGCTGTCAATCAATAAATTGGAAAAAAAAAAGTAACTTGCATTACTTATTTGAAAAAGTAACTCAGATATTCTCTTGTAAATTAAAAAGTAATGCGGTACTTTACTAGTTACTTGAAAAAAGTAATCTGATTACGTAACGCGCGTTACTTGTAATGCGTTACCCCCAACACTGATGATGAGCATGCAGGGCCTTGCATACCCGGTTTACTTGATTGTGATCTACAGTAATTAAAATCACATAAACAGTATTTATTTTAGTGACTCCGACTGCTAAGACAAGTTCGCTGTTGCAAAAAAAAAAGCCAAGCATGTAGGTATTAGGTACACTTGTGCATAGTGAAGGCAGTATTTGAAATACAGCTTTTTGCTGTTGTGATTGCTGAGAGTTCAATTACCCGTAAATCACACGACAGGTGGCAAATGAACAAGATAAAAGAACAGAAAAGAAATGTTAGTTTTGCATGTGTATTTTGCCAAAGTAGATTCCTACTTGCACTAACTTACAGTCATGTTTTGTAGCCACAATATTGGGGCATGTTGTCACAGCATATGGGCTACGTTGTCACAATGGAACAGTCTATTACATTATGAAAGCTTGTTTCCACCACTGAATAAAAAAATGATGGTAATTGTGACTTTTTAGCTTGCAGTTCTGGGAGATCTAAAGTCAGAATTACAAGTTTATATCTCACAAATTTTATATCCTGCAATTCTAAATACAAACAAACAAATAAATAAATAGTTAGAGTTAAAACTATCAAGACAAAATTTGGTCTAACAAACATATTTAATAAACTGTATAAATTAGTTCAATGCTTTTATTATTTATCAACTTGTATTATTATTATTATTATTATGATTATTATTATTATTATCAACTTGTTTTATATATTATTAATGCTTTATGTAATTTAATTTTTGTTTAAGATTGTAAACAAAACAAATATTTCTGTAGTATGTTTTACAAGACTTTAAAATTGTTTTGCTACTTTAACATTTTTCTACTTCAAAAGTTTTTTTTACTTCAAAAAGTTTAATGAAATGTTACTTGCCAATGTTACTTATTTGTGAAAATCACTAGCAATTTTTCTGAGTGAAAATTGTTTAAAAGCCATTTTCCCCCCCAGTGTATAACAATAGAATGAGGGATGTTGGTAATGGCCATCGATGTTTGTTTACAGACGAAGTGGTTGGGCAAAATGACCACTCAATAAAGGAAGGCAAAGTCATGTTTGACACAATCTCGCTGCACACCTTCCTTTTACATGTTGTGTAATTAAAAAGCAATTTACTACCATCTTCTGGCAAGTTCTGCACAAGTGCTGAGATCATTAACTCATTTTTATGCTGTCAAAGACAAAAGGATGGTGGATTGTCAGCATTGGCCTCATGTGGGATCAAAGCCGAACGCCTGTCTTTGCTACTGAAGTCCTTCTCTTTTCACAAACCTATGAATCCAGCTCTTTGTTCTGTCTAACCATGTTCAGCCTTAGATGAGAACATGGCTGGCAAGGATGGACTTGTTGGTCAAATGCAATTAGGCGGAGTGCTTAGGATGCTCTCTATTCTTTTATCTTTGTTCAAAAAGAGAATTCTGCCTCTGCACTCAGCCTGACAGCCTCTCTATGCTCAACGTCTGCCGGCTGAATTAGAATAAAGATTTAGAGAGTCAAACAACATTCGAGAGAGAGAGAGTTAAGAAAATAATGCATGCGAAGAATGAATTCTATAGTTTTTGTGACACTATGCATGATCATAACATACAATATGTGCTGTACATTTGTTTTTATTTTCTTAAAATATGGTTAATGCATGTTGCTCTGAAATTGGTTTCAGCTCATTGTAAGTGCTTTGAAGTAAAGAATTAATTGTCAACTTTGAATGCGTTATAGTCATGGACTATTCATGGGTGTTCAAAATTATTCCTCTATTGAATAAACATCATGTGCGCTGCTTCATTTATGGGAGAATTATGCAGATTAACCCTGAGATGTTATTTTATTCTCATAATGCTATTTTTTTAAATAAATAACATTAATAATATTTATAATCATATTACCACTTTAATATTATAAAGCTATGATTTTTTTCACATAATTTTGACTTTATTCTCAAAATATAATAATAATAATAATACTTTTTATTTCTATAGCACCTTTGCAAAGCCCAAGTTAATCCAAGATTAATATTTTTAAATAAATAATATTACCATTTTAATAGTATAATGCTATGATTTTATTCACATAATTTTAACTGTATCTTTTTAAAATATAATAATAATAATAAATCTAAATAATTTTAATTTTTATAGCGCCTTTCCAAAAACCTAAGTTCACTTTACAAAGTTAGATAAAAAACAAAAAAAAAACAAATACAAATAACAGACAAATATAACAAGATTGCATACCAAGAGTTGAAGAGTAATATTCCAAAAAATGTTTTTTTTTTGTACAATTCTTTGTTTACATTATATCAGTGTATATTATTATATTAAAAATGTTCTTTACCTACACCATAAGAAATAAATCTGTAAAATAAATAATGATGAAGAGATACATATTTAATTTAGTTTATGAGGCTGCTATGTTTTTTGTTATTTGTTTTTACATGGATGATATGTTTGAACAAAAAATATCAGAAGTTTAATTGGTTAACCTATAGACTCTGAGATTGTAAGGTTAAACAGTGCAACAAGTCTTGTGGTTTAAGCATTTAGTTTTGTTATTTATTTCTTGACCATGTTGTGGGTGGCGTTGAGTCACAACGGCGGAGCGTTGGCATGCAGTGTTGATGAATTCTGTTGTCTCATTTAGGAGTTGGAGAATGAAATTGGTTTGTGAAACAGCTTTTACATGTTGCTTTCAAGTTCACTTCTTTATTGCAGTGGAAATTTTAATGAAAATGTATTGAGTACTTCTCATAAGGACGAGATTTTCCGTTGAGTGCCTTTTTTAGGCCGTATTTCTGACATTTATTGCTAACAGCCTGGGAAATGAAGTAAGCAGAATGTAAGAAGTAGATGGCAGTGCATAAAGGATAATTAGCAATAATGAAAAATTAGATATTTTTCCTTCGCAACTTTTGCATCTCTATGAGAGCACAAAGCTGACAAATGCTGGGGCATGAAATTGCCTGATGCTGCTGGCCTATACGAACGATAATGACTCGGATAATGGAACCGTCTATTTGTCCATTGTGTGAGTAATTACAACCAGGATGGAGGAGGAAGCAGAACCCTTGAGTGTAGAGAGCTGTTGGGAGGGTGTGATGATATTTGGTTCCATCTGGAAGGACGGGCAGGACTGCAGATAATGTAGAAAACAAATGCCAGGCTGGCATCTTCACCAAGCTTACAGGGCAAGAAGTGCTGGTGCTGGAGCCGTGAGAACTTAAAGGGTTAGTTCACCCAAAAAATGAAAATTCTGTCATTAATTACTCACCCTCATGTCGTTTCAAACCCATAAGACCTTCATTCATCTTCAGAAAACAAATTAAGATATTTTTAATAGAATCTGAGAGCTGTCCGACCCTGCATAGACAGCAATACAACTGAAATGTTTCCAAGTCCAGAAACGTAGCAAGGAGATCTGTAAAATAATCCATGTGACATCAGGGGTTCAACCGTAATTTTACGAAGCTACGAGAATACTTTTTGTGTACAAAAGAAAAAAAAAAAAAACGACTTTATTCAACAATTCACCTCCTCCACGTCACCCTAGCGCCATTTTGGAGAATATCCGCTGAACGCTACACAAAAAGTATTCTCGTAGCTTCGTAAAATTACGGTTGAACCCCTGATGTCACATGGATTATTTTACAGATCTCCTTGCTACTTCTCTGGACTTTGGAACATTTCAGTTGTATTGCTGGCTACAGACAGCTCTCAGATTCCATAAAAAATATCTTAATTTGTGTTACGAAGATGAATGAAGGTCTTACGGGTTTGAAACGATATGAGGGTGAGTAATTAATGACAGAATTTTCATTTTTGGGTGAACTATCCCTTTAATGTCCTGCACAGAGCATCTGAGGGCCTTCAGTGTGACCCTGGACCACAAAACCATTGATTTATACAACATCTGAAAGCTGACTAAATACGCTTTCCATTGATGTATGGTTTGTTAGGATAGGATAATATTTGTCTGATTGCCTCTAGAATTTTTTTAATGTTGCCTCAGCTGTTTTATTACTTAAGTTAATTAGTAATAATTCAATTTAAGTAGCATTAGGCTATATAAACAGTATTACCCGAATTTCAAAAATGAAGGCAACAGTTTGCATGCCTTTGTGTGTGTTTAATTTACTTGAAGTGTTCAGTCAAGATATTTATCTAAAATAATAAAGTTGCAATAACTTGATTGCATTACTTGTGTTCCTGAAAGTTACAAGTGTTAGAACTTGAAAAACAGCAAAAAAAAAAAAAAAAAAGGATGTTTATATTGATGTTTTTGATGAATACGTAATATACTCCACTTATTTAATTAATTAATTAATTTAGGAAATCATTTAAGCAAGGTTCCCAAAGTTCTGGATGCTTGTTTTGTTAGCAGATGGAGATGAGGTTCACAGGAGATAGTGTCATGCTCTTGATCAAAGATTTCTGCCATTGGCACCCAGTTAAATGCAGGTAATTGCATATGCTGGTGAGTGGGAGGTGCAGCGCTCGTGTCTTGGCTACCTGCTGCCTCACGTCTGCCCAACCTCTAATAACACCATCTGGCCAGCAGTGGGGACTGTTCTTACCACCTGAACAGAGCAGATTCAATGGTGTACAAAGGCTCCTGTACTGTGACTGGATCTGAGTCCTCTGTGCTGCAGCAATTCTCTGATTAGATTGCCTCACATATGACCCAGATGCCATGAGGGCTGATGAACCGCCACTGCCTGGGTTATAAAACATGAATGCTGACGGGACTAGGCTGGTGAGGGGAAGCTTGTCAAGGTCACTGGAGCTTTTTGGAAAGGTCTGAATGCTGATTTTGTTATGCCAGGATGAAAGCCTGTGCTTGTTTCCAAAGTAATGGGATTCATTGTTTGTGCTACTGCCACCATCTTTAGATTGTGTTCAAATTAATATGACACCATGTTCTTGGCACAGGGACATGACCAGAGGATCACCTCAGAGGTGTTTATGTTCCAAGAAGTTACAGATTAATTCCATATTCCTACAGTATATAGCAGGTTTGAGAATAACTTCAAATGTGCCTCTAAAATGTAATTGCACTGTGAGTCACTGTTTACCAAAATGTTTCTCAGCATCTGTCTCCTACCACAAAATGTAATCTCAGGAGGATAATAGATTATAGCATGATTACAGCAGACATTTAGTGCTATAAGGTATACAGTGAAGGTGATAAAAAGGCACGTTGCAAAAATGTCTGAAAAGGTACAATAAAGTTTGGAATAATTAAGATGTATGTTTTTGTTGTTTGTTTATTTTATTTTTATTTTATGCTCAGCAAAGCTGCAATTATTTAATCAGACATTTTGTAAAAATCATAGTATAGGTTATAAAATAAAATAATAATAAAAAACTGTTTTCTATTTTAATATATTAAAAAAATGTAATTTATTGTGATGGCAAAGCTGAATTTTCAGCAACCCTTATCTTTCAGTGTCACATTATCTTTCAGAAATCATTCTAATATTCCGATTTGGTGTTCAATTATTATCGATTATTACTTGTGCTCAGATATTAATATTGGTTCTTTGATATTATCACTGTTGAAAACAATTTTGCTGCTTAATATTTTTGTGGAAACAGTGCAATCTTTGATGAATAGAAAGTTCACAAGAACAGCAAAAAAAATTTTTACCCCACATTTTTTAATGGTTTTCAAAAAATATCAAGCAGCAAGCATGGATATTAATAAGAAATGTTTCTTGAGCACCAAATCAACATATTAGAATGATTTCTGAAGAATCTTGTGACACTCAAGACTGGAGAAATTACTGCTGAAAATTCAGCTTTGCCATCACAGGAATAAATTTAATTTTTAAATATATTAAAATGGAAAAGTTTAAATTGTAATAATTTTCACAATATTACCATTTTTACTGTAATAGTAATCAAATAATTTTCTTATCAATAAATGAATTCTTGAGCATAAGAGAATTCTTTAAAAAATATTTTTAAAAATCTTGTAGCCCTGTAGTGTAAAATAATACAAATTTGTAAGTTAACTGTAAGTTACATCACTATATCAGTTAACAAAATACTGTTTATGCTTGGTTAAATATACAGACACCAAAATTGCATCTCATAACTGTTTCCACATTTTTTATAGTCAATTTCTGCCAACTGCAGCTGACATTTTTTCATATATTTAACAGGAATTTTTGCAGTGCGAAAAAACTCTCATATGTAAACACATTCCTCTGGAACACACCAATCCTTTTCATTCAAAACTTCAAATAAAGAGCAGGGATGGCTCTGTATATGGAAAATTTCTGTTTATTTACTTTCTTTCACCTTATTTGGAATTATGGAGTGTGAGTTTGTAAACCTCAGATAGAGTAGGTGACACCATTGACATAGCGAGTAATCACTATCATAAAGCAGCTCTCTGAGGAACAGCATTGAAAGAGCGAGGGATAATTAAACGGATTTGAGTAATAACCTAAAGGCGATCACAAATATTCACCATCAGCCGTCCTTGCTCCAGCATGCGCTTGAATGTCTTCTCCTGAGGGATGGACTGCGAGCACTCCATATATGAGGATCACAGAAAGACTGATAAGCGTGAGAAATTCACATTAGAGACGGGCCTCCTAATACCCGCGGTTTTGTATTCACTAATATCTCGCAATCACACAGATGATGATTTGCCTGACACATAATATGGTGTGACAAATAATTGAGAGATTAATAGAGTGAGTCACACACGTTCAGTGATGTTCTCAACCTTGGAGTCACGAATCACGATGCATGTGATTTTGCCAGAGATGCATATGGAACGGGATTTCAGAGAATTGACTTATTTATGGCACATTTTTCACCCTCTACCTGCTTTCTCAACCTACAGACTATAATTACAGATTAAAGAGAAGTTCACAATATTGATGTTTATAATGATTAAGTAAGCGATAATGTACTGCATCAGGATCCTGATCATCCTGTCTTTTTTGTTTTGTTTTTATAATGACAAATAAAAACAGTCAATGAACAAACCAATCAGACTAGCAACAAGATGAACACTGCCACAATATTACAGTAATAATATAAGTGCCACCAGTTGCATATGAAACAAAAATTCTGCAGTGTGATACATATGGAAGCCCATTTCTGCCACATAAGAAAAATAATCTTGCTTTATTAAATCATAGTTATGATGTAAACCTAATTATGACATAAAACATCAAAATTAAGAAAAAGTTATATTATGACATTTCATTTAAGTCATAATTATGAGATAAATTAGAATTGACATTTTTGTCAATTATACATTTTTTTTTTAAATAATGATGACTTTTTTTTATCTCATAATTAGGTAATACGTCATAATTATAAGGGAAAAAAGTGAAATTCTGACATACAAAGTCAAAATTATGATGGAAAATGTCAAAATCATGAGATAAAAACTTTTATTTTTATCAACAAGTAAGTGAATGAAGGACAGGTTAATTAACAGGTATTGCAGAGGCAGATCGTCTGGAGCAATGGCAGGTGAGAATCCAACACAAAGTAAAGTTCAATGATTCTTAGCGGAGTACTGATGTTTGGTTTCTTTGCAGGTTCGCGGAGAGTTCGGGATCCAGGAGCGGCGGAGAGCAACATTGGAAGATCTTCGGGGATCTAGAGGCAAGTATAAACAGGTAAGTAGCATTCAGAGAGTCTGGTAAAATTCAGTGTAGTGAACAGTAGACCGGACGGTGAGTGACTGGAAGGAGCGTGCTTATGAATGGTGACTTGATTGCAGATGACAGGTGCGGGGAATCAGAACTCAGGTGAGCGTGATCTGGTGTAAGTTGTGGCTGGTGATTGCGGTGATTCGCTGACATTACCTCCTCCTCCTCCAGGGGCAGCTCCTGATGCCCTCAAGCGGCGACGGGGGCGACCACGGCCTCTGGGTGCGGGACGATTAGGATGGGTCCGATGGAACTCCTCCAGCAGTATGGGGTCAAGAATGTCATCCCGGACCACCCAGGATCTTTCCTCTGGTCCATATCCTTCCCAATCTACTAGGTACTCCAGCCGGCTGCCCCGCCACCACGAATCCAGAATATCCTTGACCTGATAGATGGATGGCTGTTCTAGGATTTCTGGAGGAGGAGGTTTGTCTGGTTCAGTGGGTTCTGGTGCAGAAGGAGAGAAGGGTTTAAGGAGGGACACGTGAAAAGCAGGGTGAATTCTGTACCTGGGTGGAAGTTGGAGCTGGTAGGTGACCTCATTAATCTGCCTCTGTATCGGGAACGGACCGATGTAGCGGGGACTCAGCTTCTTAGAAGTTCGCGAATCCTAGAATGCTCTGGAGCTCCTTCACCGACTGGGGACGAGTTCACTCCTTAATGGCCTTTACCTTCCCCTGCTCCATCTGAATTCCCTCTTGGCCGATGACATACCCGAGGAACCTCACTGTAGGGCGATGGAACTCGCACTTCTCCAGCTTCAGATAGAGGTGGTGTTGGCGAAGCTTCCGGAGGACCTGCTTCACATGACGGCGATGGTCGGCCAGGTTCCGGGAGGAGTATTTCATCAATGTAGACGATCACAAAGTCATTGAGGAACTCCCAGAACACCTCGTTCATGAAGACGGACAGAGCGTTGGAAAGGCCATAAGGCATAGCGCGATATTCGTAGTGGCCAGATGGAGTAATGAAGGCCGTTTTCCATTCATCGTCTTCCCGGATTCGAACGAGGTTGTAGGCACTCCGCAGGTACAGCTTGGAGAAGAACTCCCTTGGAGTTCCTCGAGAGCGGCTGGGACCAGGGGAAGTGGATAAGGATGCTTCACAGTCTGGGAGTTTAGCACACGGTAGTCAATACATGGCCTCAAGCCCCTGTCTTTTTTGCCCACGAAGAAGAAACTGGAAGCAGCTGGTGAGGTAGAAGGACGAATGAAACCCTGGGAAAGAGCCCTCCTGGATGTATTCCTCCATAGCCTTGCGCTCCAGGATGGACAGGGGGTAAACTCGACCCTTGGGGAGTTTAGCTCCAGGCAGCAAGTCGATAGTGCAGTCCCATGGCCGATGAGGTGGTAGATGAGTGGCAGCCTGCTTACTGAAAACATCCTGGAACGCCACATAATCAGATGGGACGGTGGGTGTTTCCAACGGCGCGGGACTTTCGATGCGAGTGGAAGCTATCTGAGCTGTGCAAGGTGTTTGGAAAGGCTTGGGAAGGGCTGAGATGCAGTGCTGATGGCAAAACTCGCTCCAGCGAGTTACCTCACACGAGTCCCATCTGATTTCTGGAGAATGGAGAATGAGCCAGGGGCGTCCCAGGATGATATCCACCGTGGGTCCCTCCAGTACTAGAAAGGTGATTTCCTCCTCATGCAGGTTGCCAATCTTGAGCCTCAGCGGTGGAGCTCTGAATTTAACCCACCCATGCCCTAGCGGTTTTCCGTGGATGGTTTCAAAACTGAGCTCCCGGGCTTTGCGTGTACAGGGCAAGTGAAGACGTTTTAGTAGGCCCTGCGAGATGAAATTGCCCGAGGAGCCCGAGTCAACGAGGGCAGAGACTGTAACAGAATGAACTGGAGTGAGGAGTTGCACTGATAGCATGGAAAGTGTGGCGATTTCAGGTTCAAATTGAAGGGTACTCACCGCTGGACGTGGGGGTCGAACGGGGAAGGTCCCTATATAATGGTCCGTGGCAGCACAATAGAGGCAGAGTCCAGCCGCGAGGCGGCGAGCACATTCAGAGGGAGTGAGCCGTGTGGAGTCCACCTGCATGGGCTCTGGGTACTGGGGAACTGGCTGTGGGTGCTGCAGACTGGTGGGCAGCTTCATGAGTGTGGCAGGCTGACAAGCGCTGGGCGATACGATTGGCTCTTAACATGAAGTTCTCCAATCCATCCTAAATTGCCATCGGAGCACAGATTCGGGGATCCAATCCCTGTCGATAAGCGCTGAGAAGAGCTGCCTCGTTCCATCCGCTGGATGCCGCCAGCGTTTGAAATTGCAGAGTGTAATCATGGATGGGAGAGGCGCCCTGGCACAACTGCAGTAGTTAGTCTGAATTCGAATTTAATACGAATTTAAAATGAGAAATCTCATTATGAAATAAATGTTTTTCTCTAATACACATTGGTCACAATTAATCATACCCTTTTATCCAATACTTTTTGCAACCTCCTTTTGCCAAGAGAACAGCTCTGAGTCTTCACCTATAATGCCTGAAGAGTTTAGAGAACATCTGACAGGAGATCAGAGACCATTCCTTCATACAGAATCTCTCCAGACCCTTCAGATTTCCAGCAGCATGTTGATGCTTCTCCTCTTCAGTTTACCACACTCATTTTCTATAGGGTTCAGCTCAGGGAACTGGGTTGGCCAGGGCAGTAGCTTGGTTTTGTTCTCAGTGACCCATTTTTGTTTTGATTTTGATGTTTGTTTGTGGATCATTTTCCTGTTGGAAGATCCAACCATGGCCCATTATAAGACTTCTAGCATGGACAGTCAGTTTTTTTATTTTTTATCCATTGGTATTTTATAGAATCCATTATGCCATCTATCTGAACAAGATATACAGGATCTCCGGCAGAAAAATAGGCCCTGCTAAAAAGCTATTTTTTTTAGTTTCATCTGATCATTGAACCCAGTCCCATTTAAAGTTTCAGTCGTGTCTAGCAAATAAATATGCTGGAGTTTGTTTTTGGATGAGAGCGTTTTCTTTTCTAGTTTTTTCTTGAAACCCTCCCAAACAACATTATTTTTTTTTCTTTAAATTTTAGGCTTTCTGACCCCAAGACTCAACGATTTTCTGCAGTTCTCCAGCTGTGATCCTTGGGAGTCTTTGGCCACTCAAACTCTCCTCCTCACCGTGCATTAGGACGATATAGACCAGTAATCCTCAAATCTGGCTCGCGAGATCCACTTTCTTGCAGAGTTTAGCTCCATCCCTAATCAAACAAACCTACCTGTGATTTTCTTATGATCCTGAAGACAGTGATTAGCAAACTCAGGTGTGTTTGATTAGGGTTAGAGCTAAACTCCGCAGGAAAGTGGATCTCACGAGCCAGATTTGAGGATCACTGATATAGACACACGTCCTCTTACTGTATTAGAAATAAATATTTATTTCATAATGTGATTTTCCCCCACTTACTTTTTTATACTTTAATTAAAGGTTAGATTTTTTTTTTTTTTTGAATGAAAGATCAAGTGGATAAACAATGCGGATTTATTTTCACAGCCTTCTTTGATCATATTTACCAAGGGTATACTTGAATTTGATCTTTTAATAGCACTATCTTAATACATTAAGCCACAACCTATTAAGTGTTTATGGTTTTCTACGGGAGGTTTAAAAGCCCTTAATGAGAGACTTTGCGCATTGCATTCATATTCTACTGTTCTGTGCCCACTGATTTATGGGTCTTGTCTTTTTCTCCTACAGATGACTTGCAGGACCCTGTGTGTTATAGTACTAAATTAGTTTTAATCATTTAACAATCACAGCGTCTTGTCTCCATTGGCAACACGCACAATTCGTGTGGATTGCAAGTAGCTGAGAGTGCAAGCCGCGATGTAATGTGAATGTTTGTTTACAGCATTACACTATAAAAAAAAATGTACTGGTAATTTTCTGCCAAGACATTATTCCTTAATTTTACGGACAGTTCCGTTAACTCTAAAACATGTCGCATTATAGTGCAAAATTCAAAATACAGGTAAAAAACCTGTAAAAAATATATATGGAAGATTCCTTCATATTAATACATTACATTGTGGCCTATTTTACAGTTTTTTTTAGACTGTACTTAAGTGAGATTTTTTTCCATTTTAAAAAACTGACATGTACTGTACCTGAATCGCCTGTATATTCAAATATAGTCAATATAGAATCAAATTGAATCAAGTTAGAAATTAAAATGATTCGCAAGCTTGTGGATCTAAATCAAATTAAATAATGAAATTTGTCTTTATTCCAATAAGGTTTTTCTGATTTTTATCAGAAAAAGATATCGCACAAACAAAATGTTGCTGCCTAAAGTTACAGTAATGTTCAAAGTTAGCATACACAGCAAAAAGTGTATCCTAATTTATACCACATTTTTATATCTACTGTTTACTGCATATATCTGCATGTTAGAAAATAACCCATGTCCTTAAGCCTTTTGACCTCTAAAGTGTTGCATTCATTACTAAATTATATGTGACAATGCACTTGTGTGTGGACATAAATGCAGCCCCATGATTTATTCATATGTTTGTGGTACAATTAATTACGGACCCGCAGCACATCCCTCCATTTCTCTCCGTCAGTTGGCTTTGCAGAGAGAGCAGAGGAAGTTTTTCTTTTGAAATGCATCAAATTGGTTTCCAGCTGCTCTCGCGATTGCAAGTGACTTCGTGATTTAGTTTCTATTTTCTTGTCTTCACCACCTGGCTACTTGTGTAAAATGTTGAGAGATTCAATTAAAAAATATATTAATAAATTAAATAAAATAAAAAAAGACTGCAAGTGATGTCAATTGCGAAAGTGCAGGTGTCTGAGAGTATAAGTCTGAGAGTGCAAGTCTGAAAATGCAAGTGCATGTCTGCAGCCTATTAGCCTGACAGGGCATCACAGTTTGGTAAGGGGCGTAACATTTCCGTCACATGCTTGAGGTATTCGGCCAGTCACCAGGAAGACTGAACTCAGGGGAGTGAGAAGGAGGATTGCAGCCTGCGATGCTAAACTATTTTAAAGACAATAGAGCAGCTGAGCATGAAAGATGCCACATGAAAACCTTGGGGGTGGGTAAATAAAGTCTGGAGAATGTTAATGTGAGGTTCCACAGCTCTAAAGAGAGGATGGGAAGGAAATCAAAATTGTATTCACTTCTAAAGTGGACAGAAGATTGAGTTGGCAGCTGACATTTCCTCACTTTCTGTAAGGTGCTTGAGATGAAAAAAAAAAAAAAAGAAATCCACAAGCCTGGTCAGTTTTAAATGATTAATTGGTGCTCGATCAAAAAGAAAAAATATTTGCCTTCGTAAATTTTAATCAAAATATAACAACTTTCCCCTTATCTGAAATTACTTTATTTTCTGCTGACATCATTGAGGCCACATACAGTATGTTACTGGATAATGTTAACCAACAGTCAAATAGGTATTCAGCCATTGTATTAGCAGACTTGCATGCTCTGGCTCCATTCTGCAATATAATGCCCACTTTTCACAATCCAATCAGTTCTCGATGAATACTGGCTTCCTGTTTCACTCGGAAATATTACACATTTCAAAAGCGAAATGGGGTGGAAATGGCAGTTCACATTGATATTCATCAGACAAGTCACTTGACACATTAAAACACTTAATACATATAAAATGTCCCTACCCGACTGATATAGGTTTCTGTCAGAACCACTATCGTCAAAGATGATTGACAATTAGCATACAGTTTAAGTTTCGTAAAAAGCAATGTTTGTTCATTGCTTTTGAAAGGTTTCTGGAGTATTCTCATTCAATATAAGTGCTGACAAGTGTTGATTCTCATTAATACTTAGAATATTGACTATAACATTTAAATTCTAAAACATTTTTCATTTCACCTTTAGTTAAAGTCGACATGACATTCAGAATCAACCCTGTTTACTTTCTTAAAACTAATTTAGTACTATAACATACAGGGTCCTGCAAGTCATCTGTAGGAGAAAAAGACAAGACCCGCAAAT
>NW_015551064.1:153842-155365 GCF_001515605.1 Sinocyclocheilus anshuiensis
TACTTTTTGTTTGAATCTCTCAACATTTTACAACAGTAGCCAGGTGGTGAAGACAAGAAAAAAGAAATTAAATTACAATGTCACTTGCAATCGCCACTTGCACTCTCCGCTACCTGCGACATCACTTGCAATCGACACAAATCGTGCATGTTGCCAATGGAGGCAAAACGCTGTGGTGGTGATTAAACGATTAAAACTAATTTAGTACCGTAACTTACAGGGTCCTGCAAGTCATCTGTAGGAGAAAAAGACAAGACCCGCAAATCCGTGGCCACAGAACAACAGAATATGGACGCAATGCACAAAGTATCTCATTAAGCGCTTTTAAACTTCCCGTAGAAAACCATAAACACTTAATATTACTTCATGTGTTACGATAGTGCTATTAAAAGATCAAATTCAATATATATAGTTTATTAATTTAATGTAGGCTACTACTACAAGGCAAGCATATGCGCATGAACACAATGAGCAAACTTTTACTTTTCCTCCCATACGCCTACAGCAAAACGCTTGTGCCATAACGGACTAAGGCCCTGTCCCAAATCGCACCCTAAACCCTTGCGGTCTTCCTCTGAGTCCACACTTTCGTGACGTAATGCCGCTTTGACTGTTTTAACATAAATGTATAGCAGATATAGTTAAAGTTCAATCATTTTATGTACACATTTTAGAATTAGCCTGATTCAAGGAGAATCAGAAGGCTGAATCCCGACTGACAGAGGAGGAGTTGGGGATGGAGCTCGTGACGTAATACCGCTTTGACTGTCAGGTAGAAGTCTGCTGCGGAGCTTGCCCCAGTGTGGGCTCGGCAGATGTGCGGATCGAGGGCGCATAACGCTCGCGAGCACCCTTCTGAAAGCTGAAATGACGAATGGGACACACTATGGTCTCGTGGACTTAACAAACACGCGCACGCGGCGGCCATTGTAAGTCCATAAGACCAAAAGTGCACATGAAGTGTTACATTTGGGACAAGGCCTAAGATGATAAAGACCAAATTCAGTATTTCTTATTGTTGATGCAAACTACACAGACCATATGAACACACATTAAGAAATTCATTAAGTGATGGACCAAACTCTGTTTATTCTGGTCTCACCTGCTTATCTGTAGGCTACATATTAATTATGTTTTAATAATGAAGAGGAGCATATGAGGTCTTTATATTCTTAGTCCTTTATGCCAGATTATACCACGGTTTGCGGTATGGGAGGAAAACACTATATACATATAGATTATATTAATAAACTGTATATTGAATTTGATATTTTAATAGCACTATCTTAGCACATTAAGCCATATTAAGTGTTTATGGTGTTCTACGGGAGGTTTAAAAGCGCTTAATGAGAGACTTTGCACATTGCATTCATATTCTGCTGTTCTGTGGCCACGGATTTGCGGGTCTTGTCTTTTTCTCCTACAGATGACTTGCAGGACCCTGTATGTTATAGTACTAAATTAGTTTTAATCGTTTAATCACCACCACAGCTTCTTGTCTCCATTGGCAACACGCACGATTT
>NW_015551064.1:156520-156887 GCF_001515605.1 Sinocyclocheilus anshuiensis
CAAAAGGCCTATTTCTCTCAAATATTGTTCACAAATCTGTCTAAATCTGTGTTAGTGAGCACTTCTCCTTTGCCGACTACAGCTTTCAGAACAAGCATGTTCCGAATAACGACCGGATTGCTCTGGGACAAGCGTGTTCCCAACAATACAGCTATAACTTAAGAACAAGCATGTTCCCAATAACATCCAAGCTTAAGAACAAGCATGTTCCCAATACGACCAGACAGCTTAAGAACAAACATGTTCCCAATATGACTACAGCTTTCAGAACAAGCATGTTCCGAATTACGTCCGGATTGCTCTGGGACAAGCATGTTCCCAACAATACAGCTATAACTTAAGAACAAGCATGTTCCCAATAACGACC
>NW_015551064.1:157292-161843 GCF_001515605.1 Sinocyclocheilus anshuiensis
ACTAGACAGCTTAAGAACAAGCATGTTCCCAATATGACTACAGCTTTTAGAACAAGCATGTTCCAATAACAACCAGATAGCTCTGGGACAAACGTGTTCCCGACAATACAACTATAACTTACGAACAAGCATGTTCCCAATAACATCCAAGCTTAAAAACAAGCATGTTTCCAATACGACTAGACAGAACAAGCGTGTCTGATACCCCCCGTTAAGTGCAGCATATCGCAGCGACAAGCGTGTAGCCAGTGACAACAGATAAGTACCGCACATTCGCATGAACTAGCACAAGCATTTAACTGAAAACAACTTAATGAGCCCAAGCAACACCGATAGCCTTAGCAACACGCATGTTGCAGATAACCTGAGAGCATTAAATGGAACTTAGCTTGTGAAGACGTTCGAGAGAGTGAAACATAGCAGCTGTGAAGTGGCTGCTTGACCTTATATATGAATGCTTAGATAGGTGTCGTATTCTCATAGGTAGATGGGGATCAGCTGAAGGTCAGGTGATGTGAGCTTGACTAACGTGACCTGCCAGAAGTAACGCTATGCTTGATGTCATGAAGTTACATATTTATATACACTGAAAAAAATGGTGTAGGATTTACTTTGAAACAATTTTCACTCCAAAATTGCTAGTAAATTAAAAAAATAATTATAAACAAGTAGCACATTGAATTAATTGTGAATTTTTGAAAGCCTGAAATAGTACTCCAGTAATTTTTGTTTTATTTACAACTATGAAAAATATTTTTTACAGTGTACATACAGGGTTTCCGTGGTTTTTAAAAAGTCTTAAAAGGCCATAAAAAGTCTTAAATGGTGCAAGAAAGTCTGAATTATTTCAAGAGGTCTTAAATTTGGGGACAGAAAGACAAGAATTGCGATATGGCTTAATGTGAAGGTTGAACTGCAAAAGGCTGTGATTTCATTGAATAAAATATTAACGTTGCATGTTTCAAAATCATGTGCCTCGTGTACTGCAGTTACCAGGGAAACCACTATATTTCTGCCATTCCAAAAGCACCACTTGCTGTGAATAAGCCAATCTGCCGTTTTTGTTCAGATCAAAGTGAAAATTGACCCATATTTGTATGCTGCAAAAACGCAGACTTGTAAATGTGAACTGGTGGATCGACAAGAAGATAATGCATTATAAAAATCGAATGAATTAAAGGGGTCATATGATGCGATTTCAATTTTTCCTTTTTCTTTGGAGTTTTACAAGCTCTTGGTGCATAAAGAAGATCTATAAAGTCGTCATGCCTGGAGCTGATCCGTGCTGGTCGCTGAGGAAATATATAAACTTTGCGCTGTCGATCGCCGGATCGGCTTTCACTCTGGACGAAGCAGAGTCCAGCCTGGGGTCGTCACATGTGGTTGCCGCAAGCCCGCCGGACGCTCCTTCTTCGAATCCGCCGGCCGCGCCGTTCTCAAGCCCACCCGCCTCTGCTCACTCAAGCCGGCCTCCACATACTCTAGGCCGCCGCTCACTCTAGGCCTCCGGCCTCCACTTACGCAAGGCCGTGGTGTATGACGCTGTTTCGTTGTGAAAGCGAAACTACTTTGTTTGGCCTTCCAAAAGAGGACACGACTAGAAATCAGTTGTTAAGTTGTATTTACAACACTGTTCCAGAACAGTTTAAACCAAATATTCAGATGTGTCCAGCGCATTTTATAGAGGACTGTTTCCTGATCCTGGTAGAGTAGACTACAATGCCGGCTGTTCTGACTCACAGATTGTAAGTAAGTTTTTTATATTTAAAGAATTTGCCACTGACGATTCAAACTCGCGAGTTTTTTGGGCAGTGTAGAGTAGCACTTGTTGTTTGTCATTTCTCCGATCACAAATGCAGACATGGTTTTATGTTTACGCGGCGCTATGCAACGCAACGCGTAAAAAGACAGTATAAGTCATTATAATCCGTAATTATGTCCCAACTGGATGCAACAAATGCCTCGTTTATAATGGGTTTTAATGTTTTTGTCTCATCGCTCCGGCCGGACAGGGCATCACAATATGGTAATTAAAATGATAATTGATACTTTTGACTCATCCATTTTCTTAAAAATGGTTTAATGGCTGAAATGTGAAGTTTTTGTGAAAACCTGTATCTGAACTGTAAATCGTGCTTTTTACAGTAATTGTATAGTTTAAAATGTTATAGACATTGCCCTACCCCACTCATATGGTATTAATTTTATTTGTGCAGGTGTTAAAAAAGGTCTTAAAAAATCTTAAATTTGAGCAAAATCCTGCAGATACCCTGTACATATTGTGTATTTTTACACATAAAATCATCATAAGCATAAGTACTGCAGATCTATCATTGTGGAGTTCATAGGTTCCAGCAAATTTTGCAATCTACTTAGGCTTACAATGCTTTTAGGAAACACAACTTTGATTTGTTAGTTGCAGTTATCAGAATCATTCATTCATTAATGAATCAAACTACACTGTTTGCTCTGTATCCTTTGGATTAAAAGGATCAGCTCATTAGAGTCAGTGGTTTAGGAGTTGAACTGGACTGGTTATGCTGAATGCTTATGATTCACTAAAAAAGAACAGGTATAAAAGAGTAATTTGTTTGGCAGTCAGACTGTGCTGGTTGCCTGTACTATGCCGTCAATTTCACGCTGTAGATAGACAGATTCTAGAGGCATCACTGGGAAGTTCTCTCAAAGTATTTTAGTATTTGCGAGTAATGTGAGAACCACTAACAGAATCGAACGCCATTTGATTCTTTGATTATTTATCCTTAAATTGGTTATTTGTGTGTGCCGTTAGAATCATTCATTCATGAATCAGACTACACTATTTGCTCTGTATCTTTTTGGATAAAAGAACCAGTTCATAAGAGTCATTGGTTCAAGAGTTGGACTGCACTGGTCATGCTGAATGTTTATGATTCAACAAAAAGAACCAAGGAGTGATTCGTTTGGGAACCACACTGGTCGTACTGTCAATTTTGTGTCGTAAAATCGATTCTGCTGCTGTTCTGGGAATCTCTATCAGAGTATTTTAGCATTTGTGAACATGTTCGAAAACCATTAATGAAACTGAACTTAATTTGGTTATCAGATCCTAACCCAGATACATGTATGTCTATGGAATTACTGCCATGTGCCAGTAAAGTCTCATGTTTTGTGTTTGGAGATTCACTGTGGAGCAACTGTGCAGAATTGCTGTTTTAATGACAAACAGAAGTTGTGAGTTAAGGATTGTCTTTCTCACTTTATTGACTTGGTACATGGAGAGTGTCCTGCCTAGCTTCTTGGAAAGTAAAGATTTATTTCTCTTTTTTTCTTCTTCTTTTTTATTTTTATTTATTTATTTCTCTACAGAAACACATCTGCAAGAACGTCTGTAAGCATGGTTCCCTGAGAAGGGAACAAGACACTGCGTCCTCTAGAGGTCGCTATGGGGAACGCCTTCAGCGTGACCGGTGTCTGAAGCATATATCTAAAAACGACCATAACATTGGCCGGTGACAGCCTATGACGTCATTACCCTGTGCGATCACAGTATAAAAGGGCGCCGGGATAACACGTCATCCGCTTCTTCATCTGAAGCTTGCGTCCGCAGCATGGCAAGGAACTAGAGGACGCAGTGTCTCGTTCCCTTCTCAGGGAACCATGGTTACATACGTAACCTGAGACGTTTCCTTTCGAGGGAACTTCGAACTGTGTCCTCTAGAGGTCGCTATGGGGAACGGTATACCCACGCCACCATGCTGAGGGGAGTACATGCCAAACCACAGGCGAGCCCTAAGTACCAACTCTACCAAAGCTTTAAGGGAGTTGCCCCTTGGACGGTTAGATGGCTGTCAGTGACATTATCCCCTATGGCCAAAAGCCTAAGCCACATACCCCATAAACTTTAAGGGGATACGACCAAGCAACTAGAATCGTAACTAGGTCTTGGCCTGTCACCCAGGGGGCTACTGCTTGCTTTGCTTGAGCTTGCTGAAGGAACTGTCCCGACAGACCCCTAGTAGCAACACCCTGTTGAAGTTGGTATCACTGAGTATACATAGGTAGAGTGATGCCCAAGATGGAACCGGGGCCTGACCGACTCAAAGAAAGGGCACGAATCCGCAGCGTGTAAGCCCTACCATACAGGATTTTTAGAAAGAATGCAAAATGCTTGATGTGCGAACTTACCACAGCGTGGATTTTAGGAAGTGCACAGAGACTTCACGTGCACACTTACCATAACATGGATTTTAAAGATACCGTTGCTAAGGGGCCCTAGATACTGTTTACCAGACAGACCTAGAGACCTTATGTGACCGTGGCACTCTGAGGGAGCAGTCCATAGCATACACAGAGCACACATAGATGGAAATGGCACATCCCATAGAACAATACGTCTCAGAAGTCACCAACTCATCATCATGATCATAATGCTGGTCTGGCTAGCAGTAAGTTACCTAGCTGAGGGAGCATAACACCCAGCTCTCAGCCGAGAGGGGGAGGCAGATGCTCGACCTACAGCATGTTCGTAGAAATCCTGAAGGGTAAGCGTACTGCAAGCTTAGCCAAAAA
>NW_015551064.1:162257-163341 GCF_001515605.1 Sinocyclocheilus anshuiensis
GTTAGACGGCTGTCAGTGACATTATCCCCTACGGCCAAAGGCCTAAGCTACATACCCCATAAACTTAGGGCCAGGACTCCTGGGCCCAGGGTAGAGCTCAAAGGCTTGGAATCAGGAAGAGATTCCTTTAAGTGGATATGACCAAGTGCCTAGAATCGTAACTAGGTCTTGGCCTGTCACCCAGGGGGCTACTGCTTGCTCTGCATGAGCTTGCTGAAGGAACTGCCTCGACAGACCCCTAGTAGCCACACCATGTTAAAGTAGGTATCACTGAGGATACATAGGTAGAGTGGTGTCCAAGGTGGAACCGGGGCCTGACCGACTCAAAGAAAGGGAACGAAGCCGCAGCGCATAAACCCTACCATACAGGATTTTTAGAAAGAACGCAAAATGCTTGATGTGTGAACTTACCACAGAGTGGATTTTAAGAAGTGCACAGAGACTTCACGAGCGCACTTACCATAACATGGATTTTAAAGATACCGTTGCTAAGGGGCCCTAGAGACTGTTTACCAGACAGACCTAGAGACCTTATGTGACCGTGGCACTCTGAGGGAGCAGTCCATAAAATACACAGAGCGCACATAGATAGAAATGGCGCATCCCATAGAACAATACGCACATAGATGGAAATGGCGCATCCTATAGAACAATGTGTCTGAGAAGTCACCAACTCATCATCATGGTCATAATGCTGGTCTGGCTAGCAGTAAGTTACCTAGCTGAGGGAGCATAACACCCAGATCTCAGCCGAGAAGGGGAGGCAGATGCTCGACCTACAGCATGTTCGTAGAAATCCTGAAGGGTAAGCGTACTGCAAGCTTAGCCAAAAAACTCAGCGTATCAAGGAGGCAGAGGAAGTGCCTAGTTCGCCTGAGGAAGCAGCATGCTCATAATAACTGTCTACAGTGAGGGGAGCGATGCTGACTAGATTAAAGGCATTGCATTGAAACCCCAATCCAGTCTCGTGCCCTCTACCTGATAGAGAGCTTCATACCTCAGGGAACCCAGTGTACTCAGACCCACTCCACAGAGGGGTGACTCACTGGCTCACCATGATGACCATACAGGATTTTAGAAAGTG
>NW_015551064.1:163872-165375 GCF_001515605.1 Sinocyclocheilus anshuiensis
CATTATCCCCTTCGGCCAAGGGCCTGAGCTGCATACCCTTAAAGAACCTACTGTTAAGGGCTGGGCTAGGAGGCCTAAGCCTAGGGCAGAGCTTAAGGCTTGGAATCAGAAGAAAGAGATTCCTTTAAGGGGATACTGCCAGGTGTCTAAAAAACCACACCGGACCCTGGCCTGTCACCCAGGGGGGCTACCACCGGTTCTGAATAAACCTGCTCAAAGAACTGACCCGACAGATCTTAGGTAGCAACACCCTGCTCAGAAATGTATCAACAGAGATACATTAGTTGAGTGGAGCCCAAGGCGAGAACCGGGGCCTAAGCCAACTCAGAGAAAGGGAACGAGGCTGACAGCGCGTAACCCTTACCATACAAGATATTAGAAAGTGCGCAGAGTACTTAGCGTGCACATTTACCACAACGGGGATTTTAGAAAGAGCACAGAAGCTTAGCGTGTGCACTTACCATAGCATGGATTTAGATTCCGAAGCATCTGCTCACAGATGCCCAGAAGTCCTCAGACACTCAATCGGGAGCGGCAGGCTCAAAAACAACCCTCTGAGGTGAGGGGAGCTCACCCTGCTCAGAAATGTATCAACAGATATACATTAGTTGAGTAGAGCCCAAGGCGAGAACCGGGGCCTAAGCCAACTCAGAGAAAGGGAACGAGGCTGACAGCGCATAACCCTTACCATACAGGATTTTAGAACATGAGCAGAGCGCTTAGCGTGCACACTTACCACAATGTGGATTTTAGAAAGTGCACAGAAGCTTAGCGTGAAGCTTAGAAGCTTAAACTCAGCCACCTCATCTGCTCACAGATGCCCAGAACCGGCGAGCTCAAAGGGAACAACAGGGTCCCAACATAAAGGCAACTGACCAAGGAGGCGACAGAAAAGGGCCTAACACTTAGTTAGTTGCCAATGGGGTCCTTCGGGAGCAGCACTGTCGGCTCTCAAGCTGAGGCGGGCCCTTACAGCACATACTGGGAGCGACTCATAGCTAACCCTCACAGAGAGGGGAGCACTTCTCAGCTCGACCAGAAGGGGGCTGCAGCTGGACACGGTCTCATGCTCGTGGGTCCCGTATAACCAGACCCGATAGAATTTGAAGAAATAGCGGGACCCAATAACCATTCATGCGTATAGAGCAGGGGTGGTGAACGTCGGTCCTGGAGAGCCGCAGCCCTGCAGAGTTTTGCTTCAACCCTAATCAAACACACCTGAACAAACTAATCAAGGTCTGAAGGGTTATTAGGAAGCTACAGGCAGGTGAGTTTTAATTAGGGTTGGAGCTGAACTATGCAGGACTGCGGCTCTCCAGGACCGGAGTTCACCACCCCTGGCCTAGAGACTCTTATCCAGAAAAAAAAAAATAAAATAAAAAATAAATCTTCTGTAGGGCACCTTTATTCATGTCATAAAATCATTTTTAGTTCTATTTGGAAAATGTTTACTAATATAAATTAATTATTATTTACCCAATTATTTTTTAGACAGAACACGCT
>NW_015551064.1:168485-173767 GCF_001515605.1 Sinocyclocheilus anshuiensis
GGTTTTAATTAGGGGTGGAGCTGTACTCTGCAGGGCTGCGGCTCTCCAGGACTGGAGTTCGCCACCCCTGGTATAGAGCTTACTGCTCCTCAGAGCAGAAGCACAAAGGAGGGGTTCCCACAGAAACACAAATCCCTCTTACCTCAGGGAACGCAGTGTACTCCAGCCCACTCCGCAGAGGGGTGATTACTGGTTCAAACATAAGGGCAGTGTGACAGTGAGGACCCACGGGCCCGACTGTCTATGGAGCGTTGAGCTCCTCAACACGTCAGCGAGAGGAGCTCTAGCTCAGAGAACATGCATGAAGGTTAAGGAATGATTCATATCTCGGGAGACCCCTCAGGGTGAGAAATGAGTAGTTCGCACCTGGCCAGAGGATAGGGAGCATGTCGCGAAGCATGTACTCAGAAGAGTACTAGCCCACGAGAAGGACCCACAGGTCCTGAGGTTGCAGCGTTATACTGGGGACCTGATGCTGGGAGACTTCCTCAGAAGCCCAGGCTGCGTGTCCAAGCCGAAGATGAGGGCTATCACCAGCCTGGAAACAGAACCGATGAGTGAAACCAGAGTAGAGTAGATAAAAATGGATCGTACTCACCAATCATGGCTCATGCATGGATTATTCATCAATCATGGATGCATGACTCAGGCTCATGATATAGGCTGGAGGACTAAAAGTCAGAAAAACAGAACAGGTCCGAGTAACGCTGCAGAGAAAGGCTAGCATCAAATACACAAGAACTAGCAGTAGAGTAGATAAAAATGGAGAGCAAGATCCATGGTGCGACGCAACTCAGCCACCTCATCAGGGGTAGACCCTGCCTTTATGAAGTCTTTCAGCAGATCAGCCTGAAAAGCCTGAAGCACCACCATGGTGTGCAACTAGACTGCAGCCTGACCATTATGTCGTGACGTATGCCCTACCATTCAAACAAGTTGTATTTTCCTGAAGGGGTTTGGATGGCAGGGAGGGAGCCTTAAGAGAAGATGTCTCCCCCATGGAGAGATAGCAGGCCAGCTTCTCTTCAACAGGTGGCATCTTTTCATAACCATTCTCACGCATCCCCTCGATGTTGGCATAACTAGTATGCTGGAATCTGTGGATGCGGGACGAGAATGGATTTTTCCAAACCTTCTCGATCTCCAAATGAAGATCGGGAAGGAATGGAAGGCTCTTTCTTTTTTCTTTTTTCTTTTTTTTTTTTAAACTCAAGCCGGAGTGCAGTATAATGGGGTTATCTGAGAAGGACATGATATAAATCATCTGTCCAACAACTGCAGACAGATCCACACTATACATTCCCTATATAAACAAAAGGAAATTAATGATAGGGAGAAATTTCCCATCAGGTCCTTTCCATGTTCTCACCGCGACCGCACCGCGCAGCATGCATTCAGCTCCCGCAGGAGCTAAACACACTCCACCCAACCGCTAGATTACCTCGGAAATCAAGCACAAACGAAAACCACTGCAGCGAATGCGTCACTATTCCAGCGAGAGGCGAACGCACTCATGCAAACGCTATCTTCAAACTCGGGTAAATGGTGATGTACTCACATCCCCCTCAGTAGACCCGCGAATGCATCACGATGAGCACAAGCCGCCTCCTCATGAGATGAGCACGTTCAATTTATGCTTATCCCTCACAAGAAATAAGCAATGAATGCAGAGCGCATCCAACTCCCGCGAGAGCTGAACACGCTTGCTCTTCACCACACACACACAGAACACGAGCCGTGTGAAACTGCAGGTATCAGAGCAAAGCCTCTGGCGAGAAACATGCACTCCTAGTCGTGTTTAGCTTAACGCTAACATAAACTAACGGTCAGTGAAGACGAAGAATAGGATGACATGTTATACTGTGCCCTTTTATACTGTGATTGCGCAGGGTAATGACGTCATAGGCTGTCGCCGGCCAATGTTATTGTCGTTTTTAGATATATGCTTCAGACACCAGTCACACTGAAGGCGTTCCCCATAGCGACCTCTAGAGGATGCAGTTCGACGTTCCCTCAAAAGGGAAGTTTATTTTGCCTACAGCTCCTGTAACTATCCTGTGGTTAAACTGAAAGATAAATAGTGATGCAAGGGGAAAGTTGTTTTCACAGAAAATAAATGATTCAGTGTGAACAACCAATAAGCAGATGGCTCCTGTCAAGTAATGGCAATAATACAACATGTTTAAATTAATTTTTGACAAATGATCCATAATCACCTTTCATAATGGCCAAACCTGAGATGACAGCTGTGATAATATAGATAGACTTTATTATGGACCCATTCAGAATGTACAGCTATACTGTATAGCAGTGACCCTGTTTACACCTGGTATTAATATGCGTCTTGGGTTTTCTGATCAAAAGAGGACAGCACTTTTGCGATCAGATAACTCAAACCACAGAGTCAGAAATGCATGTGGTCACATTACATTTGTAGTATAAAAGCAAATCCATTCTGATGCTTTCTGGACGATCATAGGACCACCTACTCACCTGTCAATCAATCATGGTGCTACAAAAAGGGTCACAAAATTCCTGCGCCAGTCGTGCCAATACCATCAAAATGAATGAGAATGCTAGTGGATGGCCTGATTGGTATTATTGATCTTCTTGGTCTCATTTGAGCACTTGTGAATCAGATCACCCAAGACAGATGGTAATATAGATGGTAACGGATGGTAAACAAAGCCAGTGATTAGTTCAGGGAATAATATAAGTAGTTACTAAAGAGGGTAAATAATTACATCTCTCAAGGTTAGCTATTAATGCTTCATTCACCTGCAAACTTTTTTTTCCCTGTTTGATTTATCCCTGGCAGTGTTATTGATTTATTCCAGCACCCCTGAATACACCTGCATCTCCTTCATCTTTTATTCTGGGAGCTAGCCATATGACGAATGTGGGCCCATGTCCAGATCCAGTTGATAAATGGATGTGCCAGTGATCCATTGGTTAGTCAAATTTCTGGATGAGACATCAAAATAACTGAGAAAGAATACAGAGAATCAAAGAATACAAAATCAAACACTTCTTGAAGGTGCCCTACAGAGTTTTGGCCTCTCCATCTGTGGTTAAAACAGGAAATTGAAAGTTACTTGAGGAGTTTTATTTTTCGCTGATAATATTTTACCTACAATAATTGAGTAATTTAATTATCAAAAGATACATTTTTTCACATGTTGCTTTTAAAATAGTAGTGCGCCTTAAAGGAATTTTACCTACAATGATCTGATAATTTAATTATAAAAATTTTTTTTTATTTTTTTTTGCAAGTTGCATTTAAAATTCACATATAGAAATGTAATTATCAAAATATTTTTTCACAAGTTGCATTTAAAATTAAATGACAGAAAAAAAAATCTGTAAAAAAAATCTTTGAAGAACTTTTACCTACAATAATTGAGTAATTTAATTCTCAAAACGTTGTGAATGTGCTTCCTTGAGAATGTATGAGATGCATGGTCTTTATTGAATTTATTACTAGAATAATGTATATATAATTAGGCAATATTGCACAAGCAAGATTACTGTTTTACTGAATAGCTACACGTTAATTTTTTTTGCTTAAGATTTGGCCAGTTCATATATTTTTCCCCCACCAAAATATGAAAATTGAAATGAAAATATTATTTTCAAAATTAGCAAAAACTTAAATCTTGGCTCCCTTCTTCCTCCACATTCACTGATAAGAGAAACCCTTCTATGAATGATCCTGGAGCAAGAGAAACATTCGATATTCTGCTGCATAAATATATCTGATTTATGTATTTCATTTTTTGTAGTGAAGACAAATTCCTCTATGTAATTTTTATTGTAGTCCAAAGAAAACATTCCTCTCATATGAGAGAATTTACAGGAGGTAAATAAAAGATGGGGAAAATGAGTTCTCTGGGTGTCTGACCGTGTCTCTTTTGCATAATTTCTGTCTTTATAGTAACAGAACCACAGAGGACACTGAAATTTGCAAGCAAACATGTTGCTTTACTTTTAATGAGACATCTGACTGTAAGACAGCTCCCTTTAGTCCAAAGTGTTTTGTTTGTCTGTTTTGTCATGACGATGAGATCTTAATGCAGCTCTCCGTCACACTTTGTTTGCTCCTCCAGATGTACGGCGACAGCATGAATCTGATGTTTAACTGGCACCTGTATTGCTTACCATTTGTTCTCACTCAGTAGGTGAAAGTCATTCAGTGGGCACACATTGTCATGGGGATTACGTCTCAGTGGTCGTACCTGACAAAGGCTTTCCTGACTGACTGACAGCGGGATTGTCAACAAAATGACTTGAACCAAACCCTGCTGTGTCTGAATAAAACCGATTTCACAGTGGGACGCATGTCCTTGTCCATCTAACCAAAGGAAGTTTGGTATTTCGACTGGTTTGTTAAGACATTTGTTCTTTTTAGTCTCCAGTTGGCTTTGGTTTTATAGTGGTATTTGTTGAGGCAAGCATCAATAGTATACTTGAGGTTAGTAATGTAAACAAACCTCTAACCCTAAGTTTTAAACTTCAGGGCATCACTCGTCTCGCACTGTTTGTGCTACAGGCTTGAATTTTCACTTGGCAGACAATAAAGCTAGTGAAAAAATCCCATAGGCTGAGGCCAGGGCCACTTATATTATTACATTTATTCATTTATTTGAAAGAGTTTATATTTTTATATTTATATTTGCATTTACTGAATGCATAAATAACACAATTACAGTTTCCCTTCAGGAACTCAAGCTGCGTCAGAAACACTTTGGGAACGCCCCCAGCGTGACCATGCTCTGAATCACATATGAAATCAGTCCAATAGATGGGCGAGACGTCATGGCCGGGTGACGTTGCAACCAGGAAGCTATAAAAGCACGTGCGGTGGAACCGGCGTCAGCTTCTTGGAATGAAGCAAGCGCTCACAGGGATGCCGGAAGTATGGCACTGAGACGCAGCATCTCGTTCCCTTTGGGGAACTATGGTTACATGCGTATCCTGGAGACGTTCCCCTTCAGGAACTTGAGCTGCGTCGAAACGCTAAGGGAACGAGTATGCTCTCTTTGAGGAGGGAGCCTTCACCGGCATTTCTCGCGGCACTGGCCACGCTTTCGCCGAGGCAGAGCGTCGGCTGTGCTCGTGGGGTTCGCATATGGATCCGGTGGATGGAATGTAGACGGGCGGGTCTCTATGTTCTTCCTCACCTACCAGATCCAGTGCCCGCTCTCTGGGTTCGGAAGCCCGCGCTGCGGTTCTTTCCCCACGTGAGAGGGCTCGACGCTCCGCCTGTCTTCCTCCGAGGAGGT
>NW_015551064.1:173927-190044 GCF_001515605.1 Sinocyclocheilus anshuiensis
TCTATATTATTATGAGCAGCATTTACTGGGGAGCGGAGCTCGCGCAGTCAGCTCTCGGATATAAGGGGCTAATTGTGCTTCTCCCCGCTGAACGCTCCGCTCCTGCCGGGCACGCTCCGAGGAATGTGTCCGTGCTTGCGAGCTCGCGGTTCAGTCCCGCTATTGCTGAGGCACGGCGGTGATTCAGATCGCCGGGATCGCACGTGGATCTAGCGGATGGGTTGGAGATGGCTCGCCCTTTCTCTGCCTGCATTCCCAAGATCCAGCGCCCTCTCTCGAGGCTCGGAAGCCCTCGCTGCAGTTTCTTCCCCCTCTGAGTGAGAGCTGGCTGCTGCAGCTATTTTTCTCCGAGGAGATTGATTTGTTTGTGTGACCAAGCGGCTCGCGTGCTGCCGAGGCAACGCGTGTATTACATCATTTCAGTTTTTGATGTGAATCTTACCACACCAGACCATGTTTAGTTTGGTTCTTTGGCTGCATTTAATTCTGAGGAATTCAATTAGGTATTTATCTGACTATGAGAAGTAAGATATATCATTTTCGATTTTTGATATGAATCTTATCACGCCAGACCGTGTTTACTTGTCTGGTTGTTTGATTGCATTTAATTCTGAGGAATAAAATGAAGTATTTATCTGACTATGAGAAGTTAGATATACAGGGGCTCTTGGGATAAAAATTTCTCGAGTAAGAGCATGTGTTTACCTCTCTTCCTCTGAGGAGGTTGAGGTGGTCAACAAGGGCTGCTGGGCGGGAGCAGCCCCAACCAACAGTGTTCAACCAGCTCCTCATATAGGGAGCGTCACTTCTCGTACTCCTCAGAATTTAGAGTCAGAGTGGTGCTCCTGGGCCGAAGGCTTCTAGCGGAAGGCGGATCTGCGGACCGTCGTTCCCACTGGATAGTCTTCAGCTAAAACGTCCTGACGCCTAAGGCCCAGGACTTCTGAGGGCCGGCCCCCTCTGGGGAAGTACACCTCATTATCCTACGGTGCTTCAGGGCGCAGCGGTCTCCGGCGAATGCTTCTCTCAGTTACCGCCCGGAAAAGTAGCGGTACTAAGAGGCTCGCTACCTCTTCGGAGGTTTATAGAGCAGCTAGTTCGGCCATCTCCTGCCAGTTCGCCTCTTCAGGGCACCGACCTAGCCACGCTGATTACACCAGAGATCTCATTATTCATTATCTCAGTCTTGAGAGACTGATTCCCTTAGTAGACCTTTTTGGCAGCGTTAAAACTTCTGCCAAATGTGTCTCAGTGGGTCCTGCACACTGTAGAAAGAGGCTACCGAATCAGTTTGGTTCTCCTCCACCTCGGTTTAACAGGGACATTCCCACTCTGGTGGGCCCCGAGCAGGCTCTGGTAATGGAACAAGAAGTTAAGACTCTCTTGAAGAAGGAGGCCATTGAGGTGGTCCCTTCTCTCGACAGACAGTCTGGGTTCTACAGCCGGTACTTCATCGTTCAAAAGAAGGATGGAAGCTCCTGAGGTTTGCTTTTGGGGGCAAAAGCTTACCGGATTCTTCCGTCGGCCTTGCACTCTCACCCCGCACTTTCACGAAGTGTGTGGATGCTGCTCTGGCTCCTCTGTGACTCCACGGCATCAACATACTCAACCACATAGATGATTGGTTGATATTAGCTCAATCTGAGCAGATGGCGTTTCGGCATCGAGATGTCGTTCACACTCACTTGTAAGAGCTGGGTTTCGAGTCGATCCTCACTGCAGTCTCGAGAGTGAGAGAAGGCCGGTAACTCACTGTCAGCATTTCCAGAAACTGCTGGGTCTGATAGCAGCTGTGTCCAACGTGATACCTTTTGGCCTGCTGTACGTGAGACCCCTACAGTGGTGGCTCAAGACCAAGGGGTTGTCCCTGAGGGGAAACCCGCTCCGCATGAAGGTCACGCGGTGATGCCTACGTGCCTTAGATATGTGGAGTAACCTTGGTTCTTGTCTCAGGGCCCGGTGCTAGGAGCTCCTTGTCGCCGCATAATGCTAGCAACGGACGCGTCCCTCACCGGTTGAGGAGAGGTCATGAGTGGCCACCATCTCATGTGGCACTTCAACTGCCTGGAGATGCTGGTCGTGTTTCTAGCAATTAAACACTTTCTCCCAGACCTAAGAGGTCGCCATGTGTTGGTGCACTGACGACACAGCGGCGGTTTCTTAAATCAACCACCAGGGAGGTCTGCGTTCGCGCTCCCTTTACAGGCAGGCACACCAGATCCTTGTGTGGTCCCAGGGCAAACTCCTCTCACTGAGAGTAGTTCACATTCCTGGGCATCTCAATATGGGAGCAGACATCCTGTCGAGGCAGGGGCCGAGGTCCGGGGAGAGACATGTGGAGTAAGCTTGGTTCTTGTCTCAGGGCCCGGTGCTGGGAGCTCCTTGTCGTCGCGTAATGCTAGCCATGGATGCGTCCCTCACCGGTTGAGGAGCGGTCATGAGTGGCCACTCAGCCCACGGTCTGTGGAGCGGCCGCCATCTCACGTGGCACTTCAACTGCCTGGAGATGCTGGCCGTGGTCGCACTGTCCCCTCTGGTTCTGAGCTCCTCTCGGACTGAACGCTATGGTACAGACGTGGCCATGGCTTCGTCTGTACGCGTTTCTCCCCGATCACTCTGCTCCCGGGAGTTCTGGAGAGAGTGTGCCAGGACGGGGTCCGTCTACTGTTGGTAGCCCCGTTCTGGCCGGTCCGAGCGGAGGGTACCATCTTCACCCCCGCCCGGAGCTGTGGAAGTGTGGGTGTGGCCCCTGGGGGGGGGGCACAACTCTCAGCTTCCTGTCTCTCAACCGAGGTTGTTGAGACCATTCTCCAATCCAGAGCTCCCTCTACGAGGAAACTGTATGCTCTAAAGCGGAATCTTTTCACTTTTTGGTGCGGAGACCACCAGCTCGACCCAGTTTACTGCCCAGTTGGTACAGTGCTGGAGTTCCTGCAGGCCCGTTTCTCTGCAGGGTTGACCCACTCCACCTTGAAGTCTACGTGTCGGTGGCCAGTCAGTGGACAGACACCCCCTAGTTACACGTTTCCTCCATGGTGCGCTGAGGCTGAGGCCTCTGGCCAGAGAAGCTTATGCTAAGCGGTGGATCAGGATGCTATTCCAGGTGGCCAGTCAGTGGGCAGACACCCCCTAGTTACACGTTTCCTCCACGGTGCGCTGAGGCTGAGGCTTCTGGCCAGAGAAGCTTATGCTAAGCGGTGGATCAGGATGCTTTTTCATAGCCCGAGTCCTCTGATCTCCCCTCTCCTTTAGGGGCCAAGCCTCACTCCTTCTGAAGTTGGCCTTCGGGATGCTTTGTCAGCTGCCTTCCTGCATTCTTCGCCACTCCTGGCTCCTTTCTCTCGCCTTAGCTGTGCTCTTCCACACTAGGCAGGGATTTGTAAGTCTGGCAGCGTGGGCATACTCGTTCCCAAAGCGTTTCCGACGCAGCTCGAGTTCCTGAAGGGGAACGTCTCCAGGTTACGAATGTAACCATGGTTCCCTGAGGGAACGAGATACTGCGTCTCAGTGCCATACTTCCGGCATCCCTGTGAGCGCTTGCTTCATTCCTAGAAGCTGATGCCGGTTCCACGGCACGTGCTTTTATAGCTTCCTGGTCACAACGTCACCCTCCCATGACGTCTCGCCCATCTATTGGACTGATTTCATATGTGATTCAGAGCATGGTCACGCTGGGGGCGTTCCCAAAGCGTTTCCGATGCAGCGTCTCGTTCCCTCGGGGAACCATGGTTACATTCGTAACCTGGAGACGTTTGTATTACCACTTTTCCAACATGGTAATATTTTACAGGATGGGCAATAATAGTGTACAGTTACCTGTACTAAATATGAAATGGCAGTGAGAAATTTCTGAATAATAATAGATTTTAGTAGATTTCAGTTAATTAAAGAAATATTAAAGTAAGTTGGGGGGAAATAGATAATTTGTAAGGAAAATATTGCTGAGCTAATTTTTAAATCTGGTAAATATAGGTGATATTTACTTATTGTATTATTTATTTATTTATATAAAATAGTTTCAACATAATAGCATACAAATAGGTGCCATTTGGTACATTTATTTGTTTGTTTGTGTGTTTGTTTATTTATTTAACAAATTCAGATATCTCTTTTCATGATTTTGTTATTTTTAAAAATGGTATTTTATGTCACTAAAGAGAAAACCACAATATTTTTGGACTGGGCAGCACTGTAGCAACCACCTAGGAACACCCTAGCAACCACCCAGAACACCTTAGTAATGAAATGGAAAGTAGTCTGGCAAACTCCAACATGGATTTGCATGGGTAAGCATTCACAGTTACTTCAGAAAATCTGCATTCTTTTATTTATTTGTTTATGAGTTTATTTTGATGAGCTGTCAAGCTATAAAACCACTGAAGTTCTCTTGGGCCAGTGCTCTCAATTTAATCTGACGGCCTTTACTTTGATAAACTTGTTTCATTCAAGCATAATTTGATGTTAAAATTGACCCTAAGGAACAAATTCCTCACGATGTGTGACACATTTCAATTTCCAATTACTTGCTCTGTGTTCATGGTTAGATGAATCATCTAATCAACGGTTCAGATATTCAGGTACTCTATCTGTGACAGCACGTGATTAGAATATAAGAGCGTGAATTACTATAATTCAGTCTGACATGCTCTTAAAACCAGTTAAACTCTGCGGACCCGAATACGGGTCCAAAATCGCGTTAAAAATGTTTATGCTTCATTTACATAGCCTTCCTTATATGGTATCAGCCCATATATGGTTATAAAGAATTACACTCATATTTTGTAGTTCAAAGGGTTTTTTTACAATGAAACCATTTTTTTAAATTTCCTCCATTTTATGTGTACAGGGTAAACATTTGAATTTGAGTATGTTAAATTTAGGCGAAAATACCAAAAAAACGCCCTGAGCTTAATTAAAATCACTCTCGAATAATTTGACATAGCAGGAGCTGTGCCCTTCAGAAGTAATTAGGGAATGTGAACAGAGGGGTCAGTGATTAAGGGCATTTTTCTCCTCACTATCAAGTCTTCACGCTAAAAAAATTAGCCTTTGAATTGAATTCATTGAATGATGATGCTCTTATTTTTTTATTAAGCTTCTGACAGTGACCCAGCATTACATAATGTATTTACATGTTGAGTTGAAAATCACGTTGTATGTTTCCACAACACTGAGACAAGTCTGCCCCCTTGTGAAACATGCAAAACACTAGACCTCAAAGGTGCTTAATGACTCAAAAACATGTTATCATTTCAGTATTAGCTACTACAGAACTGATGCAAGTTTGACTGCAAAGCATCTGATTATACCTGACAGTTTTTAATATTAGTTCTGCTTTTTTCTCTCTTTTTTAAAGTACTAATTCCCTGAAAATATGTTGTTGTTCTGCCTCTTCAGATAATCAGTTTGCAAATATTTGAAAGATTCCATTCGGTTTTACAGACCCTAGAGGTTTCACTGAGATATATAAGAGCGTGGGCTATTATGAACAGATATTAATACCTCTGGGAGACACACCAAAAAAACACAAATGCATGGCATTGGAAACAAAATGGTTTGCAATTGAAACAATAAGTGATATTAGCGTTTGTGTCCTTGTGTATTATTCTGCCTCATTTACAGTAAATCATGCTTTTAAATCTATCATCATTGGTGAGAGGCTTGTGACACATATTACTGTAGCTCCACTGTCAGTGGCTCAGTGTGCTACAACAGCAATCCGAGGTCCAGAAATATGACGTGTGTCTTTTAGATAAAGGAAATTTGTGCTGGATGGAACAGTGAAAATGACAAAAGGGAGAGGAGATGTCTCTTTTAGGCCTCTCAGGTGGAATATCGAGGTATTGGTCGCGTAGCTGTCCGTGTTTCATTAGGCTCAGGGCATAAACAGGAAAAAATACATTTGTTCTTCTCGATAGGTGGTGAGAAGCTGAGACCCAACAATTTTCACAGGGAGCAATTTAAGCTCCGTCCCTTACCTTTCTAATGTAAGTATATTCTGCAAAACTCTTGACTAAAACAGATACTTCAAAGTGCTAATTGTGAGAAACCAAATAAGTGGTTCATTTGCAGCTCCTTAAAATGATAGTTCAACTTCGCACAAACAAAAAATATTTTTGTTGTTATTCTTTTCACTGGGGCTTAAAAGACTATTAATAATCATGAAATATTTACTGTGGTGAGACTATCAGATGAGAATGAAAACTTTAACTGAATCGATCTGAATGAAGACACTATTGTCTTCTGTAGAGCTGCTTTATATAGCTAAAATTGAAGTTCTTTCATAATTGATGAACTTTGCAACACTTACACTGTTATTAAACTGAATTGAATCAACATTGGCCTGAATAATGACAATATTGTCTTCTGTAGAGGTGTTTCATAACTCAATAATGTTTCAATATTAAAACTTATTATTTTCCTGTTTATTACTGTAAAAGTGCTTTATTAAATAAATGTGACTTGTGTGGAATTTCTATAAAATGAAAGTTCATACAGCAGAAATTCTTTACAAATAAGTAAATATTTTTTTGGAATGGTGTAGCGAGTTAATAATTAAATAAAGTGAGTTTTCATTTTTGTGTGAAGACTAATTCAGCATGCTTTAAGATATGTATAATTGATACTATTGATTTCATTCTTTTAGGAATAAATAATCTAAAGCAGTTGCAAGTAAAATTTTATGTTTTGTAAAATTACATTTTATTATTTTTGGTTGATTTCCACGTTTAAAGTACATAGTTAAATGTTAATCCTTAACTTTTAAGTCTATGTAAAATCCTGTCCTGTTTCTTCATTTCCCACTCTTGCCAGTTTAAGTATACATACACACATTCATACAGACCATTATGAACGCATTCGTTTTTCTCATTTGATTTGCATTATGTGTGCAAGAAAACAACTGAAGCCCTACTTAATGGGTGTTTGGAAGTACAGGTGCATCTCAATAAATTAGAATGTCATGGAAAAGTTAACGATGCACCTGTATATGCTACAAAGATTGAGGTGGATACACTTATTTCCGAATGTTAAAATACATTTTTATTTTCGTCAACTCCTGCCAAAGAATAGAGACATGGAATGGTAATTTTGCATCTTTGACAAAAAAAAAAAGATCAAATTAACAGCTATTTGAAACATAAATGAATATAATTGCACATTCTTTGCAACTCAGTGGTCATGTGTTTGTTTTGTCCTCAAGCTCTGCCCTTGAGCAGTGTCATTGAGAATGTGTTGAACATCATGAAGGGGAGGGAGGGAGGGTTTGTTGACTGTCTTTAGTTTAGAACGCAACCGGAACAGACACTGAGCTAACAGGTGTGATTTATCACAAAGTGACGGAAGACGTTGCACACTCCCATTCTTTGACATCATTCATTATTCCAAATGAAAGAAAGTGAAGGGCCACTCGGAGCATTGCACATCATGAGAAAGTCATACATTGCCATGGGACTATAAGAGTTGAAGTGGGCAGTAAAACTGATGTCATTTCCTGTCTGGATTAATTATGTTAGCTGTATCATGAGTATCCGTAAAAACATCCATCATTCGTGATGATGAATGGAGTGGCGGAGTGATGAAAACATGCTTTACGATGGCATGATGTTTCTTGTATGAACTTCATTCTGTAGACCTCATTCATTTCTTGGACAGAGTCATCGTCTGTGTCGCATTAATGTGCACGTGTCTGAAACCAATGGATGGTTTATATGCGTGTGTGTGTTCTTCTTCTTACAGAAATACCCAGCCATTAATGGCATCAAATGCATCCAATGGTGAATTACAGCGTGGAAAGAAGCGGCACGTCATGGCGGATCAAGCCTCCCTCTGAAGCGGTCAGAGTCGAGCAGGTTCCCGCTATCAGAACAGACCTTTTAAAGCTCTGCCTTAGGGCCCTCTCTCTAAGACGATTCGCCAGAGCAGAGGAGACACGTGAACCAGATCCAAGAGAATCAGCACAGAGTGTGTGGCGCTGCAGTCTGACACATTCTGTGAGCTGAATTCTAAAGCACCACCTTCAAGGTTTGACAGACTTCGGGGCATCTGCTGCAGAAGCTCTTCCTCTGGAACATCTCCATGGTGGGAAATCTTTGACTGACATATTGTTGATTTATGCTTTTCTCAGCTCTACTCCCCAGAATGACAGGCTGTACATTAGTTAGACTCATGAGCCACGTGACCATCCGCTCTCAAACAGTCTTTGTTATGTGATTTGGGAGCTCACATCAGCTAATGTAACCCACATTTCCTTCAGTCAGATGAGGACATTGGCATGGTCTCATGCCTCTGTACAATTGGTTCACTAAGTAGTAAGACACTTTTCACTCTCTTTGCTAAGCCTTGCCTTAAAACGTAACTGATCGTGATCAGTCCTATCCTAGCAACTGTTGCCATGGGTTATTTTCAAGCTTTTGCTCTATTCTAATTTAAATGGAGCATCTGTGTGATTGGATACATTTGAAAACAATTTTAGTTTTAAAGACTAATTTTCTCCTTTTTTAGATGACTATGAAACAATTGTCCCATTTCTGCTGTTTTAAAACGCTATTTTAATAATTTAAGGAAAGTTTTTTTGCAGTGTCACTACTCATTCCAACCAACTAAAGAATAATATTACATTTTTACCAATGTATACTCTGAAGTTCACTTCACAGAAATGTACCCTTTGTTTGCAAAGAATGTTATTAATCTCCATTGCCCCCCTTAGAACAATGTAGAGCTGAATCATAACAAGGCAAAGGGAGTGTGTACATTTATAGCTTTGATCAGTCAGGCAGCATGGGGAGAACAGGCCCTGCACTGTTAGATGAAAACATTTAGATGTGTTTAAGGGAAAGAAAGGGTATGCAGAAAACAACCACAATTTGTGGTGGAAATCTCACAAGACGTAGTTTCAGGGTATTCATTTCCTGTATCTGCTTTTTCCCCCTCTATTTTTTTTCTTACACAGTCAAGTGGCAGTTGATGTATATAGTAACCGGTTATTGCTTGGCAGATGGAAATATATTACATTTATGTTCTTCTCAGCATTTCCAACAGTTCATATGAAGTAAATCAAAATATATTTTCTTGTGTGCACATAGAATTTTACAATGCATGAACATTTTTTGTTATATGTCCACACATTTTAGTTCCTGAACTTTAAAAACATTAACAAGACTTCTGGGGTCAAGTGGTCACCATGAGCCCAGTAAGACAGCAAGGTGAAGATTTCTTTCCCAGCATTCTCTACACTTCTCACTAATTGACCCAACGGAAATTTCTCTATATGAAGACAACTTTAAGTAGACAGTGGAGCTTTTTAAGCTACTGTTTAATACCCAGATTTTCTTGTGATCTATCAAGGGTCCCTGTTACACCTGCATATGATCCCCTGTGCTCCAAGAATGCTCAGTGTCATTTTGAAAGCAGTTTTGCTATTTAGTGCATTTTAATTAGGTACTTGGCACACTGATTAGAGTGAGTCTGAGTAGTCCTCTAATTTTAATGTTTTGAAGGTTACTGGGAACTGCTACTTTAATATTCTCCTAGAGAATCTATCTATCTATCTATCTATCTGTCTGTCTGTCTGTCTGTCTGTCTGTCTGTCTATCTCGTTCTGTCTATCGTTCGTTCAGTCTGACGATTGCTCTGTCGTTTCAACTGTCTTTATATCGGTCTGTCTGTGTCTGCCATTCTATCTGTCTATTTGTCATTCTGTCTGTAATTTTATCTGTCTATCATCTATCTATTATTCTATCTATCATTCTGTCTTTCTGGCTGTCATTCTGTCTGTCCATCATTTTATCTTTTTTTGTCTGTCTCTCTGTCTGTCAAAAATTCAGTTTGTCCATTATTCTGTCTGTCTGAATGTCAATCATTTTGTCTTTTTATCTATCTAGCTGTCTATCAGACTCTCTCTCTTTTTTTAAACAGTTCTTAAACTTTCACACATGGCTTCACCATCTCAACAAACTGTCCTAGTTTATTATTAGTGCACCTCTGAGACAATATTTCACAGTTTAATTAATGGTTTGAAACTGCAGTAAATTAAAGAACCATAAATGATAACTAATAATAGTTCAGTTGGAGGTCAAACCAGATGCTGATAATTGAACGTGTTGTTTTGATGTATATTTATGACACTGAGTTAAGGTGACACAGTACGTGAAGTACTTAATTAAGACGGAAAGAGATCAAATAGGACAGACTGCTGTATTAGTCTTCCTCTCTTCCTCATCATCATTCTAAGCAGGAAACAGGTTATCAGTGCTGTAGCTCTTCATTTAGGGAGTACGGGACAAGATAAATACCACATCATTGGAATCTAATGATGTTGCGTCTAATGTCAATGTATCCACTGAATTTATGAGTGTGAGGCTTCATTAGAGACGGTGGGTTAAAGTTGGTGCGATTATACAAAGAACTGCTATAGGATGTTATCTAGTGCATTAAAAATAAGACACACAGCAGTGAGTCTGTTACTGATCCTGAGTTGATAATGACTTGATGGCTATTTATTCTTGAAACTAGTGGATAGACTGTAGTTGTACACATTATTTTTTTTCTTCACTCTTTGCTCTAAATCTGTCACCGTGGAGTGAGCATTTCATCAGCCTCATTCACACAATCCTTGCCTCCAGCTCCTCTACAAAGGGCAGAAGATTTTCAGACAAAACACCCAAGGCATTTTGTCAATGTTTTGGCACCTGTATCAGCTCAATTACTTAGCAGCCTCATCCGTGCATGGGATTGGAATGTGTTCCATGGCAGATTCCCATTTTGCTCCTCATCACAGTGTACTTAGAGGGAGATGACGGAGATTGAATTTGCGAGGCACTCCTCGTGGCAGCGTCTACAGATCCCTCACTGGGGGGAACGGTATCTGGTAATTGAGAGGTGAGCTGGGAAAGAAGTGGATGTTAAGGGAACAGCTGTATAGAGGTGTTAAGACTCACTTAATGCATACGGCTGACAGCGTTGAGAAACGCAGGGACTGGAAACAGCAGCATGATACAACAGCATTCTTCAAGTCAAGTCAAGTAACCTTTATTTGTATAGCGCTTTTAACAATACAGATTGTGTCAAAGCAACTGAACAGCATTAATTAGGAAAATAGTGTGTGAGAACGCAGCGGACGTGGAGGACTATAATGTAACAAGAGCTCGTTCAAATACTGAGGTGCTAAACCATTCAGGGCTTTATAAGTAATAAGCAAGATTTTAAAATCTATACGATGTTTAATAGGTAGCCAGTGCAGTGTTGACAGAACCGGGCTAATATGGTCATACTTCCTGGTTCTAGTAAGAACTCTAGCTGCTGCATTTTGGACCAGCTGGAGTTTGTTTATTAAGCGTGCAGAACAACCACCCAATAAAGCATTACAATAATCTAACCTTGAGGTCATAAACACATGGATTAACATTTCTGCATTTGACATTGAGAGAATATGTTGTAATTTAGATATATTTTTTTAGATGGAAAAATGCAGTTTTACAAATGCTAGAAATGTGGCTTTCTAAGGAAAGACTGCTATCAAATAGCACACCTAGGTTCCTAACTGATTATGAAGAATTGACAGAGCAGCCATCAAGTCTTAGAGAGTGTTCTAGGTTATTATATGCAGAGTTTTTAGGTCCTATAATTAACACCTCTGTTTTTTCAGAATTCAGGTGCTTTGGCTCCTTTGGCTTCTCCATGTGGATGTGTCCCCTTTTGATATTTTCTCATTTGAATATTGACACTGGCAAAGATCTCAACTAGCTCATAACAGCTTGGTAGCTAAATAGATTTAAACACCAAAACCCTAGTCAGTCACAGACGTGACACCGGGAATACGAGGGAGCTGCATAAAATGTGTTAAACTGAATTATCGATAGAAAGTTATTCAAGGTCTTACTGTATTTCCACATTTACGAGAACAAGGAAGAGGTAACAGTGACATGATTGATTGTTTGTTGGGTGGTTGGTTGGTTGATTGATAATTGAAAATTTTAGAGACCGCAAATACCAAATCATATCTTAGTACACTCATGTACCACAAATAGACTTTATGTGAGCAAATTAAATTAAAATGGGAGTTTTCTGTCTTTTATTTTAACCCTGAATGCTTCTAACATTTTCATGATATAGTATATACAATTGGCTAAAATGCTGATAGGCAGATTTAAAAAGTGACTTAAGTTGCGAACCTCAAATCTTGTTTTTTGATATATATATATATATATATATATATATATAGTTATTGTTGTTATTGTAATAAAATAGCAATTTCTCAGCTATTTCTACCAAATAAAATATTTTAGAAGACAGACATGTTTTTAGAAAGACAAAAACAAATCATTAATTTCCATGACTTCACTCTTTTAAAATGCCCCATAAATCCAGGTTTATCATGAGATTCATGACAGTGTGCCAAATAAATAAATAAATATATATGATGTCTGTTTACATCTTGACTTTTTAAAGCTGTTTTTGCTTTTTCGAAACAAACCCAAAGCTTTTTCATCTTGTAGGCCCCTGCTGTCTCCCCTGGTAGAGAACCACTGTTTTAGCTGATTAAAAGGGCAGTCTTTATCTCTGCTAGCACATGCCTCTGACTAGCAATATTAAGTAATTCTGCAATCTGTATGAAATATTAATCAGGTAAATTTGACCATAATAAAATTGCCTTATAGTGCCTTAATGGAGGCCGTAGGCTCCAGGCCTTGTATTCAAGTGAATTGTTCTGCGATAATGATCATCAGAAAGATCACAGCTGGTGATCTAGAGTTCTAAATGAATTACTGTCAATGTTTTTACTGAGCTGACATTTAATTAAAGAAATGCCAGGGATTCATAGTTCATTTCAATTATTTCTGAAAGACAGACATACGTGATTTATGCTCTTTGCATTGACAAACCAGGTAGTTCTCTTGGTAAAACAACACCTGCAGACATTTTCAACATGATAGTAAAATGAGCATGGAAGAACACGCATGCTGTATCTCTCTCTGTCTTTCCCGCTCACTCTGCCTCTGTACAGATTCAGTGGTTTTATCGGTGTAATGTCAGCACTCACTATCCTGGTGTTTTAAACAGATTGCTCGCGCCTGTACATTACATTTGGCTGCACATCGAGCCGTGTTATCAGTAAACAGAAAACAGAAACTTGGTTGCACAGGAGATTATTCATTCTGTAGGTGTATTTGAAGTAATGCGATTAGAAAACACTCTCAAAATGCCAAGCTACCACCAGAGGGCATCCCATAATTACTGTCATGAGCTTCATCAGTGTCAAATGAATGTCAGGCTTCAGAGGCATAGCAAACGCTGTCAAATGCTGGATGCAAATGTACAGCTTTGGAGAAAAAAATGTTGCCTTACTTGACAATTGGGTCTTTTGTGTGCTGTTATTTTATTTTGAACACACATTTAGAACAAAACAAACCATGCTATGTGAAAATCATGCTTTTACCATTTTTTTTTGGACATTCACCATGGTATCCTCTGAACTATGCTTTATATGACCACCTGAGAGCATCGCTGTACCACGGTACTGTCACACTACCTTTTTTCAAGTGTGTCATTTTGATTATTGATATATTGAAGGGTGTGTTTTATTTATTTATTGTATATGATACCATGTTATTATTTGAAAAACCTTCAAGTGCCATATACATTTCCTAACGTTTATTTGATAATCATTAAGCACCATATTATAGTCTATATAGACTGATTGTGTGTATTTGAGAGATCCTGCAGTAGTTGATGGTGTTTTGGTGTGTTTAGTTTTGAGATGTTGTTTTGAGACCTGTTGGACTTAAAGTATAGATGAACAGAATTGTCTGTAGTTGCCGGTTCTTGCTGTTCCTCAGTGCTGTCTAACCCTCTTGGGCTCATGCTTAGTTTCCTCTGACTTCCTGGAAAATTGTAAAGGTCAAAATTGCTGTAGTCATGAGTGATTCTGTGAGTGAAAGGCTTTGTGTTTTATTTATAGGTGATTTTTCACCTACAGGCATTTTGGTTGATCTTCATTAAAACTAGCAGGTTTCAACTGTATTTGATTTTTTTTGTTGCTTTTCTCCATGCCTTATTCATTGGGGTTTTATTTATTTATTTATTTTTCTTTTCTGAGAAGTGTGTCTAAAGGTGCGAATACACTACACAACTTTCTATACCAGTTCGCAGTCCGGAGGAGTTGATGCTAGTTGTCAAACGTCAGAGCCAGTCTGCAGATCGTGGTTGACAGATTTGATGGGTACTCTGATTTATTTAGCTTCAGAGCCAGACTGTTGCCAAATTTACACTGCAAAGGTGGCACAGAAGTGCTTCTGAAGTGGAATTTAGGTGTCTTTACCAGTCTGTTTAATGCTTCTCAGAGGTGGCATGAATGCATTTACATAGCAATTACAACTGTATATACTTTGATACTAGAGACCGAGTCTGAGCAAGGCATAATTTAGTCTGGCTTTTTCGGCATTCTGTCTTTACACTGAATTATGAGTAGGCACAAAGCTGCCTTAACTCGGCCGTTTAAAGACACCTTATTATTCCATCCAGTTGCAAAATATTAATCAAGTTTGATATTTTGATCCGATTTTAGATTGCATCTTATTTTCATTTGTTATGGGTCTCCTAGTGACAAGGCGCATGTTTCTGCGTCAGTTTGTGTTCAGATGGACTTGAAAATGTAATAGTGTTTGATTTTTTTGTTATATGATGCCCAGTTTCCAAGAGTATGATGACTAAAATCTTTTTAAATTTTAAGAGTGGTGTAGTGTATTTCAGACATAAAGAGTTTTTCTAAACATCCACAGACCCTGTAGTTAAAGAAGCATCCATTAAACCTATTTTTGTCATAATCAGATGGTATGTGGTAGTTTAAGGTGATGGAAGGTCCCTACTGTTTAACCGCTGAACCCCCCCGAGTTCCTTTTACGTGACATTTCTACCAGTTGTGGTTATTTACCATTACTGCCATTTCCATTCACCTCAAGCAAAGGAAGCTCGGAAAGACGACAGAAGTTTAGCTATGATACGTGAAGGACACTGCTTTAAACATCTGACCTTCCTGGCAGATTAACCTATTGATAGAAAGGAAAGTGTAAGGATTGGGGTCTGAACTAGAGAAGGTTCCACTCAGCTTTTGCTAAATGGTTTTGGCATTTAAAAGGATTTGCTTGAGGAAGTTGAAAGTAAAAAGAAAGATATTCTTGCCTTTGAAACGTTCAAAAGGTCTACGACTAAACAATGTGGCAGTGGTGTTTTAAAGGACAATTCTCTCTGAGTAATAGTAGTTTGTTATTAGTCAAATTTTCTTTCTTTCTTTTTTTTTCACATTTTAAAGAATATTTCAGCCAAAAATGAAAATTCTGTCATAATTTACTCACGTTCATGTCCTTACAAACCTGTATGACTTAATTTCTTTCTTAGAACAACAAATGAGGAGTTTAGCAGTATGTCTGAGCTGCTCTTTCTGTACAATGAAAGTAAAGGGTGACCACAACTATCAAGTTTCAAAAGGACATAAAAGTATAATTCATGCATAATATTCCAAGTCCCCTGAATCCATTTGATGACTTTTGTGTATTTAAGTCATTATTCATTAAATATATTGCTGGACAGCCATGGTCACCATTCACTTTCATTATATGGAATTAGCTGCTTTTGTGTTCCACTGAAGAAAAACAGAGGGTGAGTAAAATGGATTAAACAAGGCTTGAGTATAATCCAGATTTGTAATAACTTGTCATTTTCTATCTCTTAAAATGACAGAGACAGACAATGGGAGAAATAAAAACATGGCAAACAATTTAAAACTGACAATGTTACCAAAAGGTTAGAAGTTAACAGGCGCTTCTGTTGTTGAAAGTATTGCAACAACTTAGTTGTGCAGGAGTAAAAGGTCACAGCCGTATGTGCACAGAGACTTTATTCATTATACTTTATTTCATTAGACTTCATTAGACTTTATTCATTAATAAGCGTTCAAGTGCCACAACCCTGCACAGCACAAGCATTAATGCTGCTAAAGAAAGAACAAAGCCAAACCGTAATTGTCAAGAAACCTGCACACACTGATTGCACACACACACACAGGTTTGTTTTTATGGTTTATGGGGACTCTCCATAGGCGTAATGGTTTTTATAATGTACA
>NW_015551064.1:193194-195160 GCF_001515605.1 Sinocyclocheilus anshuiensis
TACACATACACACACACACACACACACACACACACACACACACACGCACACATACACTGAGACTTAAAACTATGTTGGCAGAACTGCTGTTCAGCTACTGATAAATCATTGTGAGATATAAGAATTGAATGCACAAAATTTAAATATTGTGTTGGAATGGAGAGCAAGATTGTTACCTTCCAGCATAATTTTGGCAAACACTGCTTTTTATTTGTCATCAATCTTCAAGATCGACACTACAGAGTGTTATTCATTGTCAATGCAAATTTTATAATATAAACCTGAAATTATCCATACCTTTTAAATATACTGTGTATTTTATTAAAATAAACTTTAATTTTTTTAATAAATTTTTTATTGTTGTTTTGACATCTTTTAACATACAAAATGCCGAAGAAAAACATTCAGCCATTACAACAGTAAGTAAAAATCAAAATAACATTGAAAAATATAAATAAATTAAAAAGAATAAGAAAATATAGATAATAGATAAGATAATAAATAAAATATAAAATTATAAATAATAATTAAAACTGGTCAGTTACACTGAAGAGTAAATGATGGAGATACAGAAAACAAATATTTGAGACTTAGTATGCTTCAGAATATACGCAAGACTATGTACTACAGATTACAAAAATCTTAACAATCAAACCAGTACAACAGTGCTGAAAGAAGTCAATATCAGTTAAAAAAGAGGCAGTTATAACCAAAACAAGGAACCGTAAATACAACTGTAAATGTATAAAAATAATAATGAAGTATAAAGAAAAGAACCAAAGAGAACAAGAAAAAAAAAGCCATAAGACTAGAGTGTGTGTGAGTGTGGGGGTGATGGGGGAATCTCCTTAATTCAAATCAGTAGATCTTTGAGCTTTTCCAAAGTTTGAGCCCAGTGGTGTCCTCTCTTGCACCGTGAATGCGTGCATTGGACAATTCGAGATATATCACATCTGTAAATGTGAGAACCCAATATTGCTTATTAAGAGAATGTGGCGGTTTCCATCTCGTTGCTACTAATTTCTTGGCAGTTGTCAAGCCAGCTAAAAACACTCGTTTCTGAGTTTTGTTAAAGGGTTAGTTCACCCAAAAAATGAAAATCCTGTCATTAATTACTCACCCTCATGTCGTTTCAAACCCCTAAGACCATCGTTCATCTTCGGAACACAAATTAAGATATTTTTGATGGAATCTGAGAGCTGTCTGACCCTGCATAGACAGCAACGCAACTGAAATGTTCCCAAGTCCAGAAACGTAGCAAGGAGATATGTAAAATAATCCATGTGACATCAGTGGTTCATCCACAATTATACGAAGCTACGAGAACACTTTTTGTGTGCAAAAGAAAAAAAAATAACAACTTTATTCAACAATTCATCTCCTCCGCATCACCCTGGTGCCATTTTGGAGAATATCCGCTGGACGTAAACAGCGTATGCTGAAATGTCTGGGAACATTTCAGTTGCGTTGCTGTCTATGCAGGGTCAGACAGCTCTCAGATTCCATCAAAAATATCTTAATTTGTGTTCCGAAGATGAACGAAGGTCTTACGGGTTTGAAACGACATGAAGGTGAGTAATTAATGACAGAATTTTCATTTTTGGGTGAACTATCCCTTTAAGATGCCTTCCTTTGGAAACAGTCTTTGTGGCGGTGACAGACCCATAATGCCTCTGTAGGCAGCTCACAGGTTTTAAAACAAAGCAAATAAGTATTTTTTACCTCCTAAACAAGTTCTCGCGTCTACTGATTGTTTTGTTTGGATGAATACAGTCTTCAAATGTAAAGAATATATCAATTAATGGCAGAATTGTCATTTTTGGGTGAACTAACCCTTTAAGTTGGATATCAGAGAGATCATTTAAAGGGGTCCTATTATGCTTTTTCACTTTTTTAATTTTAGTCAGTGTGTAGTGTGTATGTTTGGGCATAAAAAAGATCTAGAAAGTTACAAATCTCAAAGTCC
>NW_015551064.1:195345-195651 GCF_001515605.1 Sinocyclocheilus anshuiensis
TGGGGAGGGGCGAGTTTCTGGTTAGAGCGCTTGGTTGAGTGAGTGCATGAGACGAGACACGAAGAAGAAGTGCTGCTGCAGAGTTAGTGCGTCAGAGAAAACCCAGAATAAGAGCTGCTGTGCTGTATCTTCAAATTTTTGGCATGTCTAGAACAGCGGTTCTCAATTCCAGTCCTCGCGTACCCCTGCTCTGCACATTTTGTATGTTTCTCTTATTGCTTCAGACGTTTGTTATATTTGACTGTAAGTGCCCTGCGAAGTGGACATTACCGGATATTCCTCCATGATTCCAGTTCGAAGGGAGCA
>NW_015551064.1:196360-197510 GCF_001515605.1 Sinocyclocheilus anshuiensis
GTGAAAAATAATGCGTTTTTCGAACCACCAAGCATGAGAGCATGTTCTAGTACACCCCCAAAACAAAATCAAGACTTTGTAAAAGAGCATAATAGGACCCCTTTAAAATAAAAACAGATGGGGACAAAGGGACCGAAACATTTAATATAGTGGACATTTTCTTTAACCATATTCCAAAAATAAACTTTAAATTAAAATGTGATAATATTTAGGCCTAGTTAGTTAGTTTAAACAACAGTTTGTGTACTTGTTGAGTTACTTTTTTTTTGTGCATTCATTACGAATGCAGTAGTAATTTTGAACATGAACATGTCAGTTATAGTTCTTTTTGTTTTCAAAGGCCATTCACTGTAGTTTTGTAATGACTTCAGTAATTTGCCTAATTGCCTTTTTTTTTCCAAGGATGAGTCAAGAGTCTATTTATGAGTGGAAGTGGTTTGTCAAGATAAGAGTACAGTGAAGTGAGTATTTGATAGTCATATCTCACCTGACTGATGGCTATGAAACCCACACAGTACTGGAAGTTTACAGGTGCTATCACAGTACAAACCACAGGAGAGTTTCTCCACGGCCCACCTTACATTCCCATACATGGGCTTAACACATGTTCTCGAATGGGAGGGGGTGAGATGATAGATCTGACGTGCGGGCTGGGAACGAACAGTGTGGCCTGGGGTGTTCATGGTGAGAACCCATGCAGACACGAGGAGCACAGCGTCACTTTCAAGAATGTGAATTTGTCATAGGTCTTGAAAGATTGGCTTTAGCAGTGCTAAAGTCTCCTAGCTGTCTTAAGAGCTGATATTGGTATGACAACGCCTGTCTACGCTGTTGTTTTGACCTCAGACAAACTTTCATCCAGTGTAGGAAATCTTCAAAGCTAACTCTGCAAGAGTTAACAGAGGTACCGCATGCAGCACTTACTCACGCGGTGTAGCTTACAGATGTCAACACTTCAGATGAGTTGTTAATGTGACTCTCAGAATAGTTTCACTGAAAATTGAAAGTAACACATTTTAGGATTCATAACAGTGATCATTAGCGATGATGATGCTAGCATAACACAAAGGAGTGTTTTATTGCTCAGACGTTCACTGTAAAAAATGACCGTGAATTTAACGGTAAAAGACTGTAAAAATGCTACAGTAAA
>NW_015551064.1:197685-249080 GCF_001515605.1 Sinocyclocheilus anshuiensis
ACTGTATAATTTACAGTGAATAACCGTAAATTGACATTCCCAGAATTCCCTGCGTTACATTTCAAATTTGATGTTATTTTGTTGAAATAACTATGTTTCTTCTTAGTTTTTTCTTATCAGTTTTGTATATTAGGGTTGTGTGTTACACCTAATGTTGTTAAATGAATGTTTATTGGATTATTTCAGTTTCATGTGTGTTACCATGATGGTGTTTAGTGTTTGTGTGAATGACACTGTGCACCTTCTATATATGTTATTATTTAAAAGCTGCTTCTGATGGGCTTTGGTTCATCATGTGACTTTCTCATCACCACTTTCATTTGGTGGTTATCAGTGTATTACAAAGGTACAAAACAGATTTCAGTACTTCAATAGGTTGGTATATTAACATTATATCAGTTAATGAAATTACGGTATTTAACTGTAAATTTAAGTTAAAACCGTAAAACCTAAAACGTTGCTACCATATTTTTTACTGTAAAATTCCGGCAACCACAGCTGCCGGTTTTTTACTGTAAATTTTACGGATTTTTTTTTACAGTATTGCTCTTCGGTAGCTTAGGGCAATCGGTTATGTTTCATCTAAGTGTCAACTTGACATGTCTCGTATAATTCTTTTGGAGAAATAAATTAGATGTTGTTGATGTATATGTATATAATATGAAATTAATGTTGTTAGCGTAGCTAAGATGATTTGGTCTTGATTTTGAATCAGAAATGATTGAATTCATATTGAAATATTGGCAAATCTGAGCACAGTTTGAGAAATTCTACTGTGTGTTTATTTTTTTTTTTAATCTAAATTTGCTCTCCATTTGATCTCATTGCCATCTACAAGAAAAAGCTGAGATATATTAAATATCTTGTATGATTTAAAGTAAAATGTTGCCGTCAGGTTTTAAAAGATTTGCTATATTCCATCAATGATTTACTGACTCATTTTCAACATTGAAGATATTTAGACCACTTTGTAAATGCTCATAACAGTTATTTGAATCCTAATTTTGATTTGGAATAGGGAATGATTGAGTTCATATTAAAATCTCGCAGACATTGGCATTTTGGCAAATCTGAGCACAACTTGAGACGTTATTGACATCTTTTCTGAAACTCTACTCCATGTGAGGTTACTGGTGCCTTTTTGTCTGCTTTTACTCTTCATTGCAGTCTTGAAAAGTTTCTGTCAGGTTTTAAAACATTTGCTATATGTAAATAATTTAATAGTCCCTTTCAAAAATGAAGATATTTAGACTACTTTGTAAATGCTTATCACAGACATTTGAAAATAAATTATGATTTGGAATGAGAAATGATTGGATTTCATGTTAAAATCTTGCCAACTTTGGCATTTGGAAAATCTGAGCACATGCAGCTTGAGACATTATTGAAATGTTTTCTGAAACTCAACAGCAAGATTATTGTCTTTTTGTCAGCAGAAAAAATTTATCTCAGTTCTGTCTACGGGAAACAGTTGCGATATAAAGTAAAAAAGTTTCTGTCATGTTTTAAAACATTTGCTATCTTTTTTAGTGGTTTAATAATCCATTTTCAACACTGTAGATATTTAGACAAATTTGCACAGCAAATGTTCATCACGGTCATTAGAATCAGAATAACAGAATGCAGCTTTTCACTGCAGTTATTAACTTTCCAAATTTTTGTATTTCTGCAAACAAGCAACAGAGATAAGAGCTTCTGAGAATTTCAATACACAAAACTTTTATGTCAGTTTACAGTTAAAACCCCATCTCTATGAACCAAGCAGGATTTCTGTGAATAGTCTTACAATGAATGCACTTTTGCCAGTTGTTGAGGATTCCTGTAAACCCTTACCTCATTAGTGGCCAAATTTACTGTTGGAAAGTCCATCTGTAGTGTAAAATATATGGATGTATAGATGTATGTATGTGTGTGTGTTTTATTTTTTTCCACGACTAAGATGGTGAAAAAATGATGTGTTTGTAGTCTAACAGCATGACGGAGTCAATTCGCAGAAGTGTAGACTGTGACCACTATGATTCATAATGTTTCACTTCACTGAAATTATCTATACTATGTACAATTTCAGTATTTTTCCATCCTTTAGAGGAAAAAAAAATCACTGTCACCCCTGGGAGACAAATATTCACATTAATGAAAAAAAAAATCTGTTCAGTTCATTGTGATTAGCGATTAAAATAATGAGCAAAGATGGTAGGTGGCAAAGATCAAACTGAAAAAAAAAATTAAATAAACATTTTAGTGTATTTTTATCTTATCAGCAACAAAAGTTTGTACAGTATTTTTACAGGTTCTGATTAATGAAGCATTATATACCATTTTCCTGAATTCATATGTAACAGCTGGACCTACATTTCATTACAGACTGTAATACTACCAGAAATATGAGCGTCAGGCCTTTCCTTTCGGGTATAGGACCTTTAGCCTCAATAAATGTACTAACATGCTGAAGAAAGCTTATAATGCTGTTAGTAGGATTAAAATATCATAGCCTCTGTACCACTGCTGCTGTACAACACATTTAAGTAACTTAACATGCTCTCTTGAACTCCCTTTAGGAGATTTTACAGAGACAGGAAGCATTCACCTGGGAGTAATTCTTCCTTTTGCCAGTATACAAAGAGAAAGAGTGCTGACCTTGAGAAAACTGCCTTTCACAAGCAGCCCTTGTTATAAAGATTGTGTCGGCTTGCTGCCTACTGAGCATATGTATTTCCCAATAACAGGAGATTATGCAGTCGTGATTTTAGTCACTTTTTGTTGTTTTTAATCTTCACAACATTACCACGGCTTTAAAGAAACAGTTCAACCAGTAAATAAAAGTGGTCCATACAACTTGTGTGCTAAATTCTAAGTATTCTGAAACCATACAATAGATAGACTGAAAGTTATTATTCACTTAGTCCCTCCAGTGAGCTGTTAACAACTGTGACTGAGTCAGTGAGTCAGTGAGATGAACTTACTCAGAGAACCAGATCCGTTTTGTGAACAAATCATTTAGACCATTGTGACTAACTTTGAAACTATAAACTGATTAATTGAAAAGATCCACATTTTTATTAACGAATTGGACATATCTGGTTGTGAATAATGACTTATATCTCACAAAAAAAATCTATCAAACTTCGAAGGGCTTATTTTGTAAGTTGTTCTAAGCTGTATATACAAAATTGTTTAGTGTTTTTTCTCATTTTTAAGTTTAATTTTTTTAATTGTTTGTATTTATCATATTGTCTGTTGCATATTGAATCTGTATCTGCTATGTAATAGCCTGTGAAGCTGATACGACAATAAATTTAAAGGGGTAATTCACTGCTGGCAAAATGGGGTTTTAATAAAAGTTGACTGTCTAGAAAAAGGTTAGAAAACCGCAACACCCATAATGCACTGGGCTCGTTCAGACTGTCCATTAATGGAGATAAAAAAATGCTCACAAAAGCCCTGGAACTGTCAAAAGTCCTGTGGATAAAGCATTTTACATCATCCGGCAGACTTTTGCTGACAAATAAATGAGAATCTCTTGGTGCAGGTAACATGAAAGAATAATACATATTGTTAATTTACTTATACCGACATTAACGGTAACAAAACAACGCTGGCTGAAAATCTTTGAACTTACCCTTTACTATACAACCAACACACAGAACTATCATATGGCTTCACATGTTTTGAAATATAGTCCCCAAGTCAAATAGTAGAAATCATAGTTGATACTTTTGTGAAGTTATGTTCTCTTTCATCAGAATTGGATTCATGATTTCTCATTTGTATTTGGAAGAAAGTAATATTGGTTTTGAATTACATGAGAATGAACAATGACACAAATGTTTCATTATTATGGTAACTATTCCTTTAAAATATCTTGTAATGTCTTGTAAATTAACCTGTAATGTGCAATCTCAGTATTTATTTTGCCTGTTGATCATCGTTTATTGGCCTGAAATGAGTGGTCCAATTTTGTGCCCTCCATCCTGGTGTTGTTTTAGCACACTTAAAATGAGGTGTAGGTCTCAGGGGCTGTTGTTTGCTACAACTCTAAATGTGGTGTTGATAAAGTCAGCAGGTGATGGTAATCACTTTTGTGGTCCCAGTGACTGTGCCTGTGGGTCAACTCATGACTCCTATGTATGGTCTAATAGAAGTGTAGGTAACCTACATCAGGCTCATGCTATGACAAACGGTTGGCTTCATTCTCACAATAGCATACTGTTAGAATTTTTTTTAGGAACTCAACTCTCCTGTAACAATAGACCCACACTTAGAACGGCTGACACTATTCAAGGCTCATTTACAACAGTGGGAAAAATTAACTATAAGCAGCGTTGCTACTAATACAATTTTTCAATAGCATGGCAGCTGTTTTCAAAATAGTATTCCTTTGTTGCTAGCACAACAAAATGGAAAATGCTAGGATTTACTTGATCAAAAATACAGTAAACATATATTATGAAATTATTACAGTGTTTTGTATTTTATTTACTTATTTATTTACTTATTCATTCATTCCTGCAATGGCAAAGTTTAATTTTCAGTAGCCATTACTCCAGTCTCTGAAAACAGTTGCTGCTTAATACTTTTTGTGGAAACAGTGATACAATACTTTGAAGAAAACCTTCAAAAGAACAGCATTTATTTGAAATAGAAATCACTTGTAACCATATAAATTTCTTTACTGTCACTTTTGGTTAATTTAATGCATCTGTGCTGACTAAAAGTATTAATTTATTTTAACAAAATTTTACTGACTGACTTAGACTTCTAACTTACACTACTGTAATTTGTAATGGCTTGCACAGAGCAAAAAAAAAAAAGTTTATTCTGCCGCATGATCGGAGCACATTGCTAACCCAGGTCCTCCTGACCAATATGATCAATGTGGTACATTTGCATAAGTTTAAAGTAAAAAAATTGGCAGCTCGTATCTCCTGCATGTGTTTAATATTTTTGATGGGTCCTATAAATGCATTTTGAGCTTTCTTTTGCACACATTATGTTCATCCTGTTATCTGTCTGCAAGTTGTTGACTGTAGAATCCATCCAGATTGTTGAGTCTCTTACATGCCTTCGGGCATAATGCCAGCAATATGCAATATGATTGGGGTTTTTTCAACCAACTATTTCTTCTTCTTCCCACACTCTTAAAAAAGCCAGACATATGAAGGGTGCATGCTGCTGTGGCACAGGTTGCAATGTACAGTTCACAGTTATATACATCATTGTTCCTTGCTGTAGCAAGGTTCTAAGGGGCGACTTATTGTAGGCACTTTTTTACCTCTGGTGTCTCATTTTATTATATGATTTTCAGACATATTCAGCTCTACCTCCACTGACAGACATTAGGAAACCTGTGACAGAGGAGGCAGCTGGGAAATATGTCTAGATCAATAAGGCAGACAGAGAATACGTATGTCAGGACATATGACAGTCATGAACAAATCTCACTGTGAATTATTGTGCAATCCCTGTTGCTGTTTTGTCTTTTTGTACTATGATACCTGGTTTCTGCTTTGAATTTGTTTCACATCAGCTTGTATTAGATCTATATTTCGCTGCCTTAGGCAAAATGACAGAAAACATTCATCTAACATGATTGAACAGGGTTTATGTTATATTTTAAAAATTAAGTATGGAAGCACAAGTTTAATGGTAATGTTTTGTCTCTTTTTCCTCATCATATCTATGGTTCAGTCCTCTTTTAAGAGGAGAAAGAAGGTCAAATAATTAAGTAATTTATCTGATGAAATCTTTAGGATGTGAGGAGATTGAGTTAGGACAATGGGCTTATTACTTAACATGCTGTGAGAATATTGAATTTTGTTTAGCTGGAGTATCTGGAAGATCAATAGTGCCATCTAGTAGCTACCCACGGCTACATATCCTTTTCCTAACGGAAGATTTACTGTAAGCATCCACTCTCCTTGAACATGGTGTTACAGCATGAAAGCATGATGGAGTAAACAGCATGTTTAAATGCCTTGATTTTGTTCAAAAACCTCACGTCCTCTCTTTTGGTAAAAGGCACATTGAAGGATTTTTTATTCTCAGATCCAGAAGTTTTCAAATAAAATTAAATATATAAAATTAAAATTAAAAAGGCTTAAATTTTGGATCTTAGTGTGAAGAGCCATCACATAAGAACACTAACACTATATTTTCTTTACATCACACTTTATAAGAACTGTTCTGCATCAGGAGCTGTACAACCCATAAAAACCAAGAGAAGCATCGATGGACAAAGTAAAGAAACGTCCTGGAGGAAAGCTTCGATTCCCCAAGAGCACTATGACTCTTTGTGGGTGATTTATGTTCCAACATGGAACATAATGACATGAAGCAAAAACCACACTGGAGTGGCTCAAAATCAAAAAGCAAAAAGCCTATGTGCTGGAGTGGTTCAATCAAAAGCCTGGTCCACAATTCAACTAAACATTTCACAAATGTTAACAAACATAAACAAAAAAAATGAAAAGGGTTGTTTCTGAAATTGATTTAGTTTAGGAAACACAGAAATAGATATTTACCCAAAGAGATACAACTCTGGTACTATGAGAGGGTTTGTGAGTGTATTTGTCTGGGCTTTTATATATATATATATATATATACAGCAAGGACTCATTAAATTGATCAAAACTGACAGTAAGGACATTTATTATGTCACAAAAATTCTAATAATATTTCACAGTATTACTGTTTTACTGTATTTTTGATCAAATGAATACAGGCTTGGTGAACATAAGAGACTTCTTTCAAAGACATTAAAAAATCCTATACCAACCCCAAATTTCTGAACAGTAGTGTATTCTTATTCCTACTCTAAGCAGGCCCGTAACCAGCTAGGCCACCGAGGTCCGGTTCAAAAATAAAATTTGTTCTTTCAATTACTAATTTGCTGTTAAACTCCTCATATGAATGCCTACATGACATGTATAATTCAGTTCAGACAGTTTGCAAGAATGTTTAGCGTCCCTGTTATGAAAATGATCGCTGCGAGACACTGGCGGAGGGAAGTTGTGAGTGAGGGCGCGGGCACAGCTAGATCCAGCTATTATAAGCATTTTGGACTTGTCTTTTCCACTTAATTTAACACTTTAGAAAGTTAATAAAGTAGGAAGTTGCAGTTTAGAGTCATATCTTTATCTTATCTTATTTGCAAAAGATTGGAAATAATTTCGGTTTATTTTTATTTATTTGTAGTTTTTTGTTTGTTTTAGTATCAATATCTGGCAACACTGCATTGACTTTCACTTGACTGAAAGCAATCAAAAAAGCCCATGGACAGGTTTTTGCTGACAGGATACGGCATTTGGTAAGGCTTTATCTGTCATAAACGTTATCAACGCTGTCAAAACAGTAGCATTTATCATTAGTACACACAGATCTGTAGAACAAGTAGGTTACAGAATGAAATGAAATACACAAAAACTAGCCATGAAGAAGTCTAAGCCATGTCATTCAGTATAGTTACATTTTCACAAATCATGCTATAAACTTTCATAAGAGCACTAGACAAAGTTATTGTAGTTATGTATTGTTGCAATAAACAACTTATAAAATTATCCACCCTTAAATATAGTAAAGTATTAACAAAAATTGATGCAATAAATAGGGTATGATTTACATGTAATAATAACCATCCCTCCAAAACAGAGAAAACCTCTTTAATCATACATGTCTCATACAAAGTAATCATACATGTCTGTCTCCTTTAAAGTGTTTATAGTGTATATAATGAGTTGTATTTGTAATACCCCCCCCCTTAACAGTTGCTATACTGTTTACATGCTGTCACCTTAAATATAGTAAAGTATTAACAAAAATTTATGCAATAAATAGGGTATGATTTACATGTAATAATAACCATCCCTCCAAAACAGAGAAAACCTCTTTAATCATACATGTCTCATACAAAGTAATCATACATGTCTGTCTCCTTTAAAGTGTTTATAGTGTATATAATGAGTTGTATTTGTAATACCCCCCCCCTTAACAGTTGCTATACTGTTTACATGCTGTCACTAGGCAGTGAAATGCTTCCTATGTGCAACATTAATATGCTCGAGATGCCTCATTTAGTCACAAGCAGGAAATGGCTTTCTCCTGTGAAAGACCTTGGGTTGTGTTCCAGTCTTGGGTATGAAGATGTTTCCTGTTTAAAAGTGCGTCAGTGACTGCGAGAGAAGTGCACCCTGATGTGCACCCTGCACACTCTCACATGCTTTCAAACATTTTCACATCTATGGCCATCCATCCTCAGGTGCAGGGCTGTGCAAAGATCCAACCTCAGTACATGTGATCTCAGTGTGGGTGTCTGAAACTCAAACCTATCTGAGGTTTTGCTTTGGTTCTCTTTCTGTGTGCAGAGACTATAAGTCTGATGACAAAAGTATCTGTGGTGAGTTAATACAGGTTGATTATGTGTGTGTGTGTATGCTAAATGTGGCATAAACCTCACTTTTGGATATCTTCAGTTATATAAAACAACTTGTATTTTTTTTTTTCATTATAAAAATGCAAAAAGCTTTCTTTAGGGTGGTTTGTGAGTGTACGGTATGCATGCTTGTGTATACATAGATAGATTTGAGTCCATCAGAACAAGATACTGGAGCAAAACAGTAGCTACATCAAATATAAAGAGCACAAATACAGTGCAAAACATCAGAAAGACTGCAGTGACAGTTGTTGTTCATACATATCTGTGTGTGTTTTATGTGTGTGCGCTTTGGGGTACAGAGGGTTGGAACTGGGGGAGGTGAGTGCAAAAAAAAAAACCATTCTCAATTAAAATATGAGGAAAACGAGGCCTGTGGTTTAGGCTGTTTTTCTAATCAGTGGTTTTGTGACACATTTAAGCTTGAATATGTGTTGCATGTTGTTATACGCAAATGCAGATGAAGATGAAACAAATTCCTTCGTTTCGGTTTAGAGGTAATGAGACTCCACTTCTTGTCTGAAACCAAGTTTCAAAAGTTTTTGCAACCATGATTGTCAAGCACACTTTTGTCAGATTTTTACTTGGGTGTTTCATATTTTGAGACCTCTCAATCCCGATATATATCCTCCTCAACTTTGTTTTAAATGAAGAATAATAAAATGCTTTTAGAAACATAAGGACTCATGCCACAGAATAGTTCTGATTATTAAAAACAGAAGGGACCACAACATAGGTAATGCTGTAAAATCATCTGAAGAAATCGGTCGCCATAACTCAACCAGTGAACAGAGGAACCATATATATATATATATGTGACATTATTTTGAATCATACTGAAATCATAGAAGATGATTGTTCCACAGAAATAGTTCATCCTAATTCAGACATCTTTTGGCTCTGTATTTTCTTTGTAAAATCCTTATTCTGTCATCTTACCCTGATAGATAGAGACAATATAATCCTATTTTATCTATACGAGTTATGTTGGAGTGAATCTAGTTGAGAAAAATAGAGGGTAAGAGTAACAATACTGAAAGAAGTGAGATAAACTGCTGCAGGAATGAACTGGAAAGTTTATTCTAGAGTTGAAAAGACTGATTGGCAGGTAGTGAATTATGATTCTTTTTTTTTTTTGTGCCCAGTAGGAATCCAAAATGTTACTATTATTGTACAATGAACACCTTGAGGAAGAGTAATAGACTGACGGGTGTGTAATTTCATTGATTGCAGAGTACAAAGGGCTTAAAGGTCTTTAAGGCCCATTTGTGTGTGTGTGTGTGTCAAAACACTAATAAGCAACTGCATGTGCTTAAACACCTGCTGTTGTAATGCACTGCAAATTTTTCATGTATTAATCTATTGGAGTGTAAGAACAAAATATCAATTTTGAGTTAACTTGATTTACATTTTATGTGGCTAACTAAAATTATTCAAATGATCATACATTTGTTACACTTGTTTATGATTTTCACTTTTAAGGTGATTAAATAGATTTGTCAGTATTGTTGATTGTTTTTCAGTAATTATTGAATGAGTGAAAACATTTGAGCACCCACGCCCTACCATAAAAAAAGATTTTTGTTCTTATTTTGTTCTTATTTATTAATCTTGATCTGACACAATCAACACAACTCTAGTCCATCAACAATGAAGCTAAAAGCTGCATGTTTGAAAGCAACAAATCCATCATGTCTTAACTTCAAACCATTGCTTCTGGACAAAATACTAGTCAACAATCCATAATAACACTTCCTCCAGTGAAAAAGTCCATCCACTGTTTCACTCCTGATTTATATGAGACAACTTTTTCACTGGAGAAAGCAATATTATGGATAGAGGACTCGGTTTGAAGTTGAAACAGCTTAATGGTGGATTTGTTTCTTACAAACGAGCAGCTTTTCACGTCACAAAAAGTTAATTGATGGACTGAGTCATGTGGATTACTTGTGGATTATTGTGATGTCTATATCAGCTGTTTGGACTCTCGTTCTGACGGCACCCATTCACTGCAAAGGATCCATTGGTGAGCAAGTGATGTAATTCTAAATTTGACAGAATCTGTTCCAATAAAGAAACTCTTATCTACATATTAGATGTCCTGAGGGTTTACGGCAAATTTTCATTTTTGGGTGAACTATTCCTTTTAGCTCTATTATAACATAAGTGGAAAACATGAAACAATTTGTTCATGTTTTTAACTTTTAACAATACAGAATAGAATCAAAAGGCAGAAATTCATCCAAATTCAAATGTAACTATAAGAAGTTATATTGTCTGAGTTTATGCAGAATATTTATCAAACTTTGAACCTCGTTACCCACGATTAAACCAGCACAGGATGTACAATGAACTTCATGCTTCAGTTAGCACATTTGCTTTTCTATTGTCAGCATGTGCCCTGACAGTATGTACAGTGCATTTCATATCATCAACTAAATCTTTAAATCTTGTTTTCATATTATAAGCCTAATTTAAATGATCTATTTTACTTCTTATATTCTTTTTGTTTTATTGTGTGTCTGATTTGTTTTCTAATTTCAATGTCCATTGTTTAAACTTACAAGTTGAAGGAAACTTGTTTTTCAACAACAACAAAAAAGTTCGATAAAGTCTTAGTTTTTTGTTTGTTTGTTTGTTAGTTTTTTTGTAATGTGTAACTATATCATGACCACGATGAGCCTATAAATCAAATCTGCTGAGTTTAATTTTAGTCATCTAATTTATAGTCATCTAGTCCAGTTACAGCCTAAATTATTTACTAAAACTAAATGATTCTGACACTCACCTGAGAATCCTTGTTTGGGACTGGGGAGACATTTTACTGGCACTAAATGTATGATCATGTAGGACTGTGGAAACCATGACAGAATGAATGAGGTAATTCATGGATAGCTGAAACCTAAAGAAGAGAGAAAAGTAGACAGCAATGTAAAAAAATAAATAAATAAAGACATAAAAGACAGGTAGGGGAGAGGGTGGCAGAGGAGGGGGCGTCTAACGGTTTCCCCTCTACTTCAAACAGTGCTCTTTAAAACATGGAAATTTAACCAGCAGCTTCTGAACAAAAGCAACTGATTGTTATCTGAGGGTACTTCTACAAATCAGAGAGTTGATGGTAGAGTAAACAAACAATGCGGCCTCAAAGAACACAGTTGAACACATGTAAACAGTGACCTTATTAAACTGTTCAAAGCAAATCAACTTTTGTTAATTTTCCACAAGATCACTTTTATAAATATTTGTGGGTGAGAAATGATCTCAGCCTAATTTTATAATTGTTTGCCTAGTTTTTACTGTGGTAAAATGTTTGTTTGTTTATTTGGATGGACTGATTTTGTTTGAGTTATCAAATTATTGATTAAACAGTTTTTTTTCCTGTATGCATTAACAATAGCACTATTTCTTAAACCATTTTAAATGGTGACCTTATTAAATTGTTCAAAGCAAATCAACTTTTGTTCATTTTTTTTTTTTTTACTGTTGTAAAATGTTTTCTTTTTTCATTTTCATTTATTTTTCACCTGATTTGATTTGAATTTCGATTGATCAAAATATTGATTAAACTTTTTTTTTGTGCATAAAACATAGCACACATTCTTAAACCATTTTAAAGTTAAAACATTTACATCGACCCAGGCATTGAACAGGTATGTTTCAGTTCACATCTGCAAATGGTTAAGGTAAGAGTGATTAGTGAAATGGATTATTATTTTTTTTTTTATAAAATAAATGCAGCCCTCTTACAGTAATACATTTTAATACCCACATCTGCAATTTACTGTAAAAGAAACAATGAAAATTGGAAGTGCACAACCTTTCATGACTAATATGACCTGCTTCATTTCCTTCTGTTATAAATTATTCATTTTAGTGAAACATCTCAATGACATTCTTATGCAGATCCTAATAACCGCACTGATTCACTCTCCAAGGATGATAAAGAAAATGACAACATCATTAGTGGCGCTGGTTTCGCTGACTGTATACTTACTGAAATGACTGCTTAAAGGTTTTTTTTTTTTTAATATAAAGATCTATCTTAAAATTGTATCTGATATGTATTGTATTGATACAAATTTTAATAATGTGTGATTTCCTCAGCATTTGCAAAAAGTACTGACATCACCAGCTCTCCACAGTTCTGACAGGATTCCAACTAGGTCAGTGGTGTATTTCTCGCTCCGGTCAGTAGAGGGGGCCCAGGAGAAGAATTACTGCCATTTAAACTGATGCCCACCCTGAATCTTTTTTTAACATAAAAATCAATTTGCCTGTAATAATTGTGACTCATTTCTCACCTTCTTTCTCCCCATTAGAAATATGTTTGAAAAAACTATTTAAAGTGAAAACTATGTAGCCTAATATAGGCTAAGGAACCAGTGAAGAGGCATATAAGGATGTGTAAGGACAACAAACCAGCAGTGGTCATTACATCTAGATTCTAGAATAACCAAATATTCGTAATAAAGGCTTATAATGTTAACAATTACAATACTTTGTTACATAAGGTGTGGATATATTATAGCATGCCACGGGGTTTGGAATGACAGGTTTAATTCCAATTTCTCTTCTTTCTTGCGTTCCTATAGATACCGAAATAGTGGAGATCATGCCAAACGCATTTAAATGTAGTGATAAGGCGTCTAATCGATTACCGAGTGGCACTGATAGATCCGTTTCTCTGAGTCAGCCGGTCGATCGCTCGCTGCTGTCCGTTCTGAAGATGGAGGAAGCAGGCGAAGGGAATCACTATTGCTGCGCGTCTATCGCACTGCGGTGGATACACAGTGTTTAGTCGCTGTCTGGACCTCCATATCAGGTGAGATGGATGTGTGTCACCCCGTCCATTGCTAAAGGTAAGCTAAAACGTCCGTTGCGAATGTCGAGGCTTTCCTTTCTCTGTTTAAAGGGTTTATGCGTCTGTGTATTCTGTTTTGACAGGTCCAGGACGCGTCCGGATCAGGGTGCGAATTAAGGGGTTGTTTGACCCCACCTATTAAAGGGTTGAACCCCTCAAAACAGGTTAAAGAAAAAGGTGTGGGGCCTGAAAGTGTTTGTTCTTTTTACATGTAAGTATCCGTGCGTTTCAGCAGCGTTTTCAAGCAACGTTTTAGTAACCACAAAAGTTATTTGACAAGTTACAAGTGCGTATATTACAAATCAGAGTGCCCCAAATGTATCGCTTGCAAACAGAAATGAACCCTGCCTCTAATTGAGGTAACCATAGCAACAGGTGCTTGCTTGCGGTCTGTCCCGCATAAAACATGGATATTGTTATTATTTATGACTTGAATTGATTTCATACAGTGGTCTGCGATTGCGAAAATATTCGTCGCTATCTGTGTGAATAGTTGAAATTTAGGGGAATTCATTTTGTTCGAAAAAATGTTGGGCATCAAATCAGTTGAGATTCAAGTTTTGGCGCCTCTAGCGCACATATAGATAATCGTAAACTAAATCTTAAAGAGGGTTTTTTTCTCCCCTTCCAATAAATAAATATATTATATATAGTCTATATATTTTATAGGGAAATCTGTATTAACGTGATAAGTTATGATAAATTTTCAGGCAAAACGATTTGTAAATAAGTAGCCCAGCGCATTCGAAGTAACTTGAAATGTAACTTTGTACTTTAAAATGCTTTTGAATCATATACTTACATGGGAAACAGTAGCTACGTACTTTTAAGACCCCCTCCCCCGTTTTTTTTTTTATAATTGACACCATAAACCCCCCTATAATCCGCACTTTTATCAATATTTATGACTCGTGTTTGTAGATAAATTAATGAATTGCCGCATTCTTTGTGCAATAGAAGTAATGACGCCTCTGCCAAGAGTAGCCTATGCATTTAAATTGATGTGAATTAGCTTACTATCGGCTATGTGTCACATGAATGCTGATACACTGAGCTGCACATGAAGCATATAGAAAACACGCACAGAGTCATCCCGCAACCTTTGACGGAGTGTCAGACAGGTGGAAATATTGGGCGCTAAGCCTGTTGTAGGCAGTTCCCGTCATTTCCTTATTTATGGCTTAATTCCCTTGGAACCGGTGGATCCAGTTGAGTAATCGCCCCAGCCTGCCATCGATTGACCCAGGTGTTGAACAGGCACAGGTTTCACTTCACTATGTCAAAGCAGTTTCCGATCAGAGGAAGAAATCTAATAGTCGGGGGAAAGCGCTTAGATGCGTGTGAAATGGAAAAGCTGACGGGCTTGTTCGGCGCAAAGGAAGTCATCGAATCATACAAACCCGAGCTTGCTTCCTAACTTTTTTTCTTCTTTTTTTAAATTTTTTTATTTTGATGCAAGATCGTCCCCTGTTTGTGACCAATATGAACTCCAGTTGAACATGACAGTCATCAGAGGACTTCATCATCACAGTAGAGACTGAAAAGCCTCTGTCATTGGAAATAATCGATTGTTTTTACGCAAGGATTTCTTTTGGACACTTATTTGCGTTTTCACAGGGGGGAGACCAAACAAAAAGGTAAACGTTTCATCTTTTATTGTTAATACCTCGTAGAGTCTTGTAGTTCAATTAAAGTCCGGAAAGACGTTTTTTCTATATTATAATGCTGACAGTTAAATACTTCTTTTTCCATTGTGCATTAATACTGCTACATAGCTAAAGTGACACATGTATATAAAATCTATATTAATATCTGTTTATGGGTCAATGATGTGACTCTAATTTTTGTCCGGGTCTAATAACTTTATCAACAGTACACATCCTCTATAATGAACATGTCTTAATTAAAGTCATTTTGATAATATTTCTTTCTTTCTTTCTTTCTTTCTTTCTTTCTTTCTTTACTTTCTTCCTTTGTGTGGGGCTTAAAGTCAAAAAAGTCTATATAATGTAGCTGTTCGGAGACTGTAAAAATAAAAAGTATCATAAAAAGTGTCATTAAAGTTCTTGAAATTATTGGTGTAATTAGTTTGGTAAGTCTTTTATTAGTATTTATTAATTAATTATTATTATTATTATTATTAAAAAATTGAGATGATTAAAAATATATAATATTATTATTTCAAACAAAAAGTCAGTGGCATAACCAACCTGCAGGAAGCCATTTTGTTTTCATGTGACAACCATAAAGCAGAGACCCCTGTAAACCCTCATAACTGTGGGTCATATATTCTTCATATATTTTGACCTTTTTATGAAGATATTTTGTTTTGTTTAGTTCAAGTATAATAATCCATGCTATTCCCCAATTTTAACTTGGAAGAATATAGGCTGAAGATTTAAATGTTATAAAACTTCAATGAAAATGATAATGTGGTGCAGAAAAAGTATTTTAGTAGTTTTTACTTGATGGTTACACCACATGACAATTTTAGTCATTAAATTGAATTCTTAAAAAAATATATATTTATTTTTTAATGCGTCCAACCAATGTAATTCCAAAGATTACATTTCTAAGAACAAAGTACATGTGTTTTGCATTTGATTTTTAGCAGTTCTCTTTTTTTTATATAATTTCAGACATCCTTATTCGTCATTGACCCATATAACGCATATAACTTCCATTAAATCTCAAAGGAGTGTAATTAGGAATTATTTTTTGAATTCGTCTGTTGATATTGAGGAATTAATAGGGGTTGGTAGTGTTATGCTGTAGTACTGGATGAAGGCTGTGTGCACACGCGCGGCCCCTGGAGAAGTGCGGCACCATACATAAGGCCAACTTCACTCCTAATGCTTTGCATGACATTTCATCACACTGTTGTTGTTGTTTAGTGCATTTAATTTGAGGGTTAATTTCTTCTGCCAATCTGGTTGTATTTCCATATCAAGAAACTTTAATTTGTGTCTTGTTTACTTCAGAAACTTTGATCAGGGACAGAGTATCCAGGTGCACTTTTGTGTTATGTCAGATTATTCCTTATGATTTATGGAATTTCGGGAAAGATGGCTCATGATATTGTGTGATTCCTGACTTGATGAGGGCTGTTTGGGTAGCAAAACACTAACTTTATAGTTTACTGATTTATTTGTTTTTAATGCAATATGTGCACATTATGGTTATTAATGCTTTTAAGAGTGTGCATTTTGCACAGAGAATTGTGTAAGAGTGCAGAGCAGAGAAATTATTTTATTATTCTATTATTCAAACTGTTGTTTTCTGTTTTGTGCATTTATTTATTTTTTACTTAATATTAAGCTACTTAATTGGTTGACTTGATATTCCCTTAATAGGTTTAGAAATACTGTTCCAACCGAATTTGTTCATACAAATACTAATGTCAGTGCTTTATGAGCTAAATCATAATAATTAGTTATTCAACATTTTAAAGTTGTTTAATATAGAACATATCAGATCTCTCTTTCCAAAACTGACCCAGTGCTTGTAAATTCCCTACTCTGTGACATAAGTGAGGTTCTGTAAGGATAATTTGGGTCTTGGTTAAGAGATTTTGTACATGTGCACATGGAACCATTTGTGCACTTTCCATCTATCAGCAAAACACAAACAGCGTGCAGTAGCTCTTATTTATGATACTGTCCTATTAATACTGGAATATATATTTTTTTTTTCTTTTTTTTTTTATATTCTTATTTTATTTGTCACCAATAGTGAAAATTACATTCCTCCAAGTCTGTTCTACAGTATTAATCCAGTAAACGCATTATTAATGCTGTGATCAATTGTCTCCGTCAAATTTTGAATATTTTTTTTTAAATATTAGACTGTGCTCTAATATAAACCTTAGGTTTATTGTTTTTGTTTACTTAAATTAAAGCTGTATAAGTTATAGAATATGTTATATCTTGGCTAAACATGTTTCTGTCCAGCAATGAGGTTAGTTTGATATGATCTGATGGACGGTATACATCCGATGAGGCATTACTGACATTATTTTCACAGCTCACTTGCTCTGTCCAGGCATTTAATTTTAGACATATATTTCAATAGAAGGACCTGAAACTCAGTGAAAACATGGCAATTTTCACACTTTGCATGTATCTCGTTTTGCCTAACCAGGAAGTTGTCACTTCCCTAATGCTTCACAAGACAATTTAGAAATGTTTTATATAAAACATGTTTAACTGTTTTGAGTATACATGGCAGTAATATAGACAGTTGCATTCAGTTCAGAAGAGCTAAAAACTGTTAACAGAAAAGTTGAGGAATCGAACATTTGTGTATTTTTGCACAGCAGCTTGTTTATGTCCCAGAGATACTGGTTTGCTGATTTGGAAATGAAAAATATATTACAAAAACTGTTGACATTGAATGCCTAGTGTTTGTACCTTGGTGTTGTATAATTTAAGATACAAATCAAATTATTGATTATTGGTCACTCCTTTCTTTTTAAAAGACATTCTTATTCTCTACATTAAATTTCACAAGATATTTAAATATTCACAACAATTATTTAAAGAAACCTGTGGCTGTAATGTTTGTCAAATGACCATTTTTACAATAAAGTCACACAGAATAATACAGGATCCTTCATCTAATTTATAACTCATCTTCATTCCACAGTTCTGCCCCCTGAATATGGACATGGAGGCATCGAATGGCTATATTGCAAGTAAGTTTTTTTGCTTATTGCCATATTCAAGAAAATATAAGCAAACTTTATTTAGCACATAAAAAAAGCATATTAAAAGGTAGGTTTGAGGGATTTCATGCCTATCAAGTTTTTTTTAACCTTTAGTTATAGTAAAAAAATGTGACGTTGGAGAGTGTTCTTTATGAATTATGTCTATTGCATGCATTTTGAGTTTTATTTGTTTATAGATTTCCTCAGTGTTGCCTGCTATGGAATTCTTTTATGGGACAGCTAATTGAAGACATTGAAACATAAATGGAAAAAATAATAGCACAGTAATAGTTTTACTGTAATCAATCAGAGCACATACAGACCTAAAATAGTCAAGCAGTTCCGCCATCACAGTGATTTTATCATATCACCTGCTTCTCTCATGCTGAGTTTGTGTATAGCACACGCTTCATTAGGTTTAGACTTGAGCGCATTGATAATGTCTTTTTCCTCTGACTTCTTAAAATGAGTTTCACATATTTGGATCAATGTTTATCAAGGAATGCTTTTGGTTTGGATATCCTGGTCATCTAAAAGCTTACATTTTTTTGCAGTGTAGACATAATTTGTTGCTTTATTTTGCATGTGTATTGATTTATTTTAGATATGCTATCTCAATCCAGCAGCACTGTGGGAGTTGGTCTGCAGCTGTACTGTAAGCCAGTTCTGCTTTATGAATATGTGCAGTAGTCAAGCACTCTAGCTGCCCCCAAGATCCCGTTCAAAAGCTAACTGCATCGACTCTTGGCTCCTCTTGAATTTGGTTATCTGGACGGGGCTTCAGTACCAGGTGCACAGTGGTACCGCCAAGCCCGTTCACTCCCCCGGCAGATTCCCTCAGATGGAACATGCTGATAAAACGTCCCTCATCTAAAAAAAATCTTGCAGGTGTCTTGGAAAATGAAAAGTTTACAGTTTAACTTGGTTCCATAGACTTTGAAAGGCTTTTTCCTTTCTTAAAGGGCTTGCTATATTTAAAAACATGATTGAATACTGATCCACACCTTGTTTTTGAATAGCATTATCACATTTCAGAAAAGAGTAAAAGATTAAGTGTCTTTACAGCAATATTTAGCTTATTTTCACATCATTTACATATTTTCTTCTTTTCTTTATAACCACTTAGTGATATTTTTTTTTTCCAAATTTGGGAATACTTGAACAGCAGCTTGGCTTTTGGTCTTAAGATTGTTCATCTTAGGTCACAGGCTAATACTTCAACCTTTTGTACAGTAAACTGCCATTGATATGCTAATAAGACCTTGTCCCCTTCAGCTTGTCCTTTTAAACAAGAGCAATTCAGTGGTGGCAGGTGGTGAGGAGTGTGAGTGGGAATGTGTTTTGTGTTTGATGTGGAAGGATGGTTTGAAGGTGTGTGGACGGACAGGATAAACCTGATCCACTCTCGAACTTTAGCATCTACGACATGCCACAACCAATCACTCTGTTTCCTGGGAGAAGCGTTCCTGTTTAAAACTCCTCTTTTTTTTGACTAGTATCGCCACTCTGACACAGAACCTGCCTCCAAGCTCCACCCCCACTACTGGAATAGAGCCGGCGGCAAACATGATGCACAGATCACTTCAGTGTCATCCAGAACTTAAAGTTAACATGAAATCCAAATGGACCATATTTATATGTATTATTTATCATATGATTCATGGGTGCATGAAAAAAACTATTTACAATTTTTAGTTAAATTGAACTACTTTTTCCAGTATTCAACATCCACTTTTTATGCTTCAACCAATACGTGATGAATAAAAATCTTTTTTTTTTTCTCATTGATTATCCCGTTTCACTCTAAAATCATTATAGAAGTCACACTTGTTGCGTTTCACGTTGACTTGAACCCGTGGGCCACTCTTGAAAACACCCCCAATTATTTTCCTCATCGATCCACTAAAAAATAGTGCATGGAACAGTCCTTTCTGTAGGTTGCTGTTTGATTGGTATACACACAGTTTTAGCGAATGAGTGAATCGGGATCTGATTCTGACTCAGCAGTGTCACAGGCCAGACCTGTAGTCACTCCAGTAGTCTCCAAAGGGCCTACGGATTTTCATCATGCATCACTACACGGGGGAAGATGGTAGCTTTATTAATATACACTGTATGCTGTAGGCCGTCATTACAAAAGAGCTCTCGGGCCATCAACAATCATATGTGTGGGAATGTCAGTGTGATTTGTAGAACAAATTAAACAAAGTGGAATCATTGTAAAACTGTGAAAACCACATATTAAAGTGCATCAGAGATTGTCCATATGATAGCAGAGCCAAACACAGACTGCAAGCCTGCGTAATTGGGAAGCTGGACCCAAAAAAGAAACAAATATAAAATATGTTTGCATAATTTATAATATACTACCAATTAGAAGTCAGTAAAATTTTTTTTAAGGAAATGAATACTTTTATTCATCAAGGATGCTTTAAATTGATCAAAAGTGAGAGTAAAGACATGTATTATGTTTTCTATTAACGATTTCTATTTCATATAAATCCTGTTCTTTTAAACATTCTATTTATCAAAGAATCCTGAAATAAAAGTATCAGGGTTTCCACAAAAAAAATACTAGGCAGTACAACTGTTTTCAACATTGATAATAATAAATGTTTCTTGAGCAGCTAATCAGCATATTAGAATGATTTCCAAAGGATCATGTGACACTGAAGACTGGGGTAATGATGCTGAAAATTCAGCTTTGCAGCACAGGAATAAATTACAATTTTAAATATATTGCAATTAAAAGCTGTTATTTTACATTTTAATAATATTTAGCAATATTACTGTTTTTACTGTATTTTTGATCAAATAAATGCAGCATTGGCAAGCATAAGAGAGAAAAAGAACTACGTATATATAACTATAAATTCATCTAAAGACAAGTTTTAAAGACAAGCTGTGAGTCTTTAAACAAGCACAGGGTAATAAACTTCAGTCTTGTAGCGTGCGCTTGACATTAGAAATGATATTTATCATAGTTCGGTTTAGATGTGGGATAAGAGAGTGGTTTCAGTCGCTACTGTACAAGAGTTTAGTTTACTCTCATAGATCTCTTTTCCTGAGAACCTTTCTCAGGCCAGGAGGCCATCAGACACAGCGCTCTGTTATGGAAAATCCTCCCCTCGGCCGTCACTCAAATCGGAGTGGCTGCTTGTTTCCCGTTGCCAAGGGACAGCCGGTTACCTGAGATTTCCCTCAACCCCGGCACTGTAACCGGAGACGGGCTTTGGGATTGTGTCATTGGCTGCGTCTCCCTGAGTCACTCTCCCTGTCAGAATGACAGTGTCTGTCTGCCAGCATGACAGCACAGACATCTGTCGCCTGATATACCTCAAAAGCCTTCATTTACTGATTCATTTACTTTAATCACAAATGTAAAACTTCTATAGGGCATGAAAGTTAAAATAGTTTGGGGATTGAAAAAGGACCTGTTGATTCACAAGAACAACACATGCAAATTAATCATTAAAATGCCATGAATACTGTTTTAAAGCCCTTTGACAGACTGACTCTGCTACCCAACAAACCTGTTTGAAGGAGGGACTGATTAGATTTAGTACACTGGTTAGAGATATAACAGCCAGTTTAACTGTGACATCCAAGGTACTTTCCAGTCATAAACGTGGAGTTCAAGGAATGATCTAAACCGTAATACCGCCCTCGGTGGTTGTGTGTATGCATAATGCAGACATTAAGAGCCGTCTAATGTTGTTGCTGTTGTATTGAGTGTTTGGCTCTGAAGGGGTCAGTGGGTAACGGGATCAGGGAGCAGGAATCGCTCCCCCTGAGTGGACGCACTGAAGCCGTATTATTTCCCGAAGCCGGTGTGTGGCGGGTGCAGAGAGATGAGGAAATCCAATCTGAATCTTAAGGATGTGGCTGAAAGCTTAACAAGCTCTCCCCACATGAAATGATGGCACACTGTCTCTGTAAACTGAAGTGTTGAGCTGGTCACTGACCCTAGAGAAATTTCGGCTCTCGTAACAGAGATGGGTGCTATTAAAAGCAGTTAGTGTATACAGTACCTGAAAACCATTGGATATGTTGCTCTCCTTTACCAAGTTATCGATGAGTATTATGAAGGATCATTTTAAATGGAGATCTCTTAAGAGTATTAAAAAGTGCCGAAACTGAATATAAGCAGTCGTTGTGTGAATTAATCAGTCAGGTTGATTCAGTAATTTTGCTATTTTATAAATATAATTTTAAATATTAAATCATATTTCGAGTCAAATAAAAATATGTATTCATTCATCATTTTTTTATGAGTAAATCCATTTATTTAGATGGACCACAGCTTACCTGAAAAAAAAACATGTTTAATTCAGTAACTGTATTATATTATATAAATATTTTATATGCATTATTACATTATGTGTCAGTATTATATAATACAATTAAAAACATTCAGTTCAATAAATCAGTTAATTTAGATTAGCTATAACGTTAACCACATTTCTTAGTTTACCTGACTTTTTTTTTGTATATTGAAGTTTTAGAGTAGTAAATAGGAAGCAGACTACAGTAGATTTGAGTTTTAAACAGAAGGCTACATGGTTTTATTAAGCACATTCATCTTTCTTCTAGATGATATACAGTAGTCAACATTTGAAGTGGATCAAAAAAGTTCATCAAAGTTGTCCTAAGACAAGAATGCTTTTAGGTTTGATGAAAGGTTTTGATCCACTTCAAAAGTTGACTACTGTAGTCCTGACATGTAAAAAATAACATTATGTTATGAGTGGTATACAGTGACTAAGTGAGTGAATATACAATACTGTGACTAAGTAAATGTGTTTCACTTGATATATTGTGTGAACACTGTATCAACCAATCACCATCTCAGATCAGAACAATAATAGAGTTGTAAACAGTAGATTGCTGTAAAAAGTATAAAAAAACAGTATTCAGTAGGAAGTTTTGAACAGTAAAGTACAGTTGAAAGTATATTTGAGTAGTAAATGACAGTAAGAAATAAATCTAGAAGAGTTTTTGTTGCAGTTATCCTTTATTCAGTTTCTTCTTTGACTGATAATCTCCAAGTGCAGTGATTATGAAAGGTCTTCCTTGAACTGTCTGCTTGTATAGATCTGAGTTCAGAGCTGCATTTGGCGATGTCCTCAGTGCACTTGTTTCTGTCTGTCTCCTAGGTAACGGCGACTGCTCTCCCAGGAAGGAGAACTCGAGAATGCTGGTGGACCTGTCGACCAGCACACCCAATGGCCAACATTCCCAAAGTCCTAATTCCCCTGCTGGTGAGTAGGCCGGTCAAGTCCACTCCCAGCAATACATGTTTTCATTTGACTTTCTTAGATGTGGTGCATTGATTAGATTATCTTAAAGGGATAGTTCACCCAAAATGACATTTCTATTATGTAGCCTACTCACCCTCATGCACTCTCAGACAAAAGCATTACCCTAAGGTACAAAAGCGAAAAGGTACTCATATGTACTTTATAAGGTTTATTTTTAAAGTACCATTTAAGGTACTAATATGTACCATTTGGTGGGGGGTACAAATACCTTTTAGCTTTTGTACCTTAGGGTACCGTCCCAGTGACAGCTTTGTACCTTATTCCGAAACTGTATGACATTTCTTTCTTTCCGTGCCACACAAAAGATCATGACTGGAGCTTTTTAAGCTTCATGACTGGAGCTTTTTAAGCTTCAAAAAGGAAGCAAAGTTCTGAAATGTAGGCCATATGACTATATCTAATGTCTTCCAAATTATATAATATCTTTATGTGAGGAAAAGGACCAAATTTCAGTCATTATTCAATGAAAACATCTCTCACAAACACGCCAAGGAGATCTAAGGCAGAAGTAACGATATCTGTTTTACAAGTGAATCGTTCTTTTGACTTAGATTTTAAGGAATCACTGATTCAGTTAATAAAACTTGTTTTGAATGATTTGAATCAACTCATTGACTCAGACAAGCTGTCTCAAAACAACAGTTGTCATGTTAACAACTTACTAAAGGAGGAAGATTATCAGTAAATGCTGAATTGATCTGTTTTTCACACAAAGCTTTTATATGGCTTCAGAACATTTTAAATATAGCACTTAAGTCATATTTACATATTTTTAGCGCCTGAAATAAGACAGTAAATGATGACAGAATTGTCATGTTTGGTTAACAATCCCTTTAGCATTAGAATAAGAAGTACAGTATCTCACTTTCTATTGCAAAAGATCTGAAAAAGGAGAAATGAGTGAGCATCAGCTTGCAAGGGACAGAGGAAGGACCTTTATCTTGCAGTATAAAAAATAGAAGTTGCAGCTTTATCTGTGATCTGACGGGATAGGCCCAGTCTGTGACATGTCCCTTCCTCAAAATCAACTGCTGGTTTGATGGAGGGCTCGTCAGCATGAGCGTGCATACTGAGAAAAGAGAAGCACTTGCCACTGAAGATGGAGGTGCAGACCATGATCCCAGATGGAGATTGTTCTTCTAGATAATTTATTGGTCATGTTGCACAGGACGTTGAGAAACATGTTACTGGGTAAAGAGAAGTCTAATCTACACATTTGGTTTAGTTAACCCCATGCTTGCACTTGGAGGTGGAGGGATGCACAGACTCGAATATATCATTCTGTGCAGAAAAAACTCAAAGGATAATTTAATATTCAAGGTTTAGACATTGCCTTTTGTCATAAGAACTTGCAGCAAATGTGACATTTAATAGAAAAATCGAAAGAGACCTGACACATTATTAATGCATCTATGTCGGTTTACTCTGCTTTTGTCATGTGAGCCTGTTAGCCACTGGCTCGGGTGTATGTATCCTCAGCACTGAGTGCGTTTTGTTCTCATTCATTTCCTTTGATCAGTTGATGATGAGAATGCTAAAGGATTCTTTATGTTGTCCCGGCAACCATTTCAAGTTCACTCAGCTGCAGCCATCATAAACACTCTATAACGTGTATGCTAGAGATATTAAACCACAGGCAGCTGTTTTCTGAGGTCAGTGATTAACAGAATGGACATAGAAATTGGAAAAAGCATACGTCTCTCGACACATTAAGGTAATGGTGTTAGATTGTGATGCGTTGACAGGATTGCACCGCATTTGCATTTGTGAGTATAGAGCAAGTTTTTATTTTGTGCACCGAGGCTTGCCATTCTTCATGCGAGTCATACGTGTTTCTTTGAAAGTGAAGATCTCTTGTGCAATATTAAGCAAGTACGCTTGTAATACTTCGTTGGAAGTGCCAGCGGGTGAAGTTAGGGTTATCGTGTGGCACTGCCACACAGCACTTATCTTTCAAAAGCTCTGTGAACCTGCAGGTTATCGTGTGTAAACAGTTTCTAGACCGAGATATTCAAACAGATGTTTGATACATTTGACAGTAATTTTGCTAGTCGTTGTTCTTATATGTATAACTTTATTTGGAAGGAATTTTCTAAGCTAATTTGAATGGGATGGGGGTCTTATTAGTTAACACCAGGGTGGGAGTGTGTATTGGATGAGGATGTTTCAGTAGGTCATGTGCTCTAAAATGTGCCATTTTAAAAAATGTTTTAATTATAATGTTTTTTATACCAATTATTACAAATTATACCTAAATATTTTTTGGAATAATTAAGATTTATAACTTATAATTAACATTTATATATAGTTTGGAATAATTCAGATTTTTTAAATGTTTTTGAAAGAAGTCTTTTATGCTCACCATGCATTTATTTGATCAAAAGTACAATAAAAACTGTAATATTGTGAAATATTATTAGAATTTAAATAAACGGTTTTCTTTTTTAAGATACTTAAAAATTTATAATTTATTCCTGTGATGGGAAAGATGAATTCTCAGCAGCCATTACTCCAGTCTTCTGCATCACGATCCTTCTGATATGCTGTATATAATATAATATAATATACTTAATAGATGAATTAATGGAGTTTACCTCACAATCAGACTGATTAGACTTTCCTTATAGATTTAATTAATTTTTCTTTCTACATTCAATAGGATGAGTACTTGAGTCATCAGCTGTTTTACCTAGAATTACAAGTTGGCAAAAAGGAAAATCCATAATGAGGTTGCACTATGGTGCACAACGACAAATTTAGCCTTAGTTACAGTATTCCAAGGTCAATACAAATAAGAAGTCGAAAAAAGTGGGTAATTTGCTCCGTAATTTTTACCAAGATTGCTTGAGGGGAAAAAATGCAATTCTGACAAGAATAAAATCACAGAGTTTGTTTGTGAAACACACATTTACGTCCTCAGGGAAAACTAGTCTCATCCGAATAGCGTTTATGAGTGATATTGCTCTGTTGTGAGCGTCTGCAAAGATTGGGAACTGCTGACCTTTTTTAGGGGGATCAGAGAGATTTCAGTCATACTCGCAGACTGTGACTCAAATCTAGTGAAGCAGCAGAGCGCTTTGCCTGAGGGACAACACTCATACAGACGGGAAAGACAGAGGTGAATCAAAGCTTAGTCTTAAGCTCTCGCCCAGAGATTAAACTCACGGTAAAATTACAAACAGGTTTGTCTGGATGGCGCAGAAAGCTGCCTGCTCTTTTTCCACCTGTCGTGAAACCTGGAGAGTGTGCGTGGTTGAGACGGAAAACTTGAGGGCCAGGCTGTCGCGTGTTTACGTGTCGCTATGTGTTTATACGTCCCTTTACATGTCTATTTTTGTCACGCTCTGTGTGTCTGCGCATGTGGGGGTGGCCTCCCTGGAGGTGCTTGACAGCCTGCGCGCTGCGATAAATGGAGAGGCTCGCTCAGTCCAGACCAAAGCTCTGGCCCACCTCCTCTAAACTGTCTCCCTCTGTCAGTCATGTAGAACTCCACCTGCCCACCGTTTGCCTTGCTACCCTAGAGACTGCAGCTGCGTCTGCCTTTTTTTCCTGTTTGCAGTCATCCCGATGCTGTTATCGTTCTTGGAGGACAGATTTCTTGGTCACTGTGCTGTCATAGTAACCAGTGATTTCAAAAGAGTATTAATTAACACTTATTAATTAATAAGTGGGCGATGAAGACTGACTTTTGTGGTGTGTAATGGTTGAAAACTTGTTTAAAAGCTTGAATGTTTTCTTACAGCACGCACAATCAAACAGGAGGAAGGTACTGAGGAGGAGACAGAGAGAAGGCCGGATGAGGCGGGTCACAGCGGTGAAGAAGGCTCTGGATTGGAGGAGCCCATGATTGACAGCCCAAATAACTTACAAGATGCTGGGCCAGGAACAGAAGTGCAAAGTGAGACGGGGATAAGACTGCCAAATGGTAAATATAATGGTAAATATGATAAAATATAAATTATATTAAAAATATTTAGCAAAATGACTTTCCAAATTCAAAATATCAATGAAATGTGTGTGTGTGTGTGTGTGTGTGTGTGTGTACAGGTTTATATATCCTGGAAAATGCAGAAAGTTTCCTGTGAGGGGTGGGTTTAGGTGTAGGGCAATAGAATATACGGTCTGTACAGTAGAAAAACCATTACGCCTATGGAGAGTCCCCACAAGGATAGCTGACCAGACGTGTGTGTGTGTGTGTGTGTGTGTGTTTATAGTCAGAATATATTTCAGTCAGAATACATAAGCGTAATCATAAATTAAATTAAAGTGTGGTAACCCTAAATAAAATGGAGGTTTAAAAGATTAAATATACTTTATATATTTTTTTTAAAGATAAGTAGGCCAATATTTATTTTATAAAAGAAAAATATATTTTTATTTTAATTATAGCTTGTCCATCTTATGAAAAGCTCCATAATCCAACAATTCAAAGTGCAATTTATTTGCCTAAATTGATTGTGACACTTCTCAAGTAAGTTTCGACAGAACACATTTCACTGACTTCCCATTAAAATAGCAAAACCCTTTCGTGACCAAGGCTCGTCACTCATGCGTTCTTCCTTTTTTCAGTGTTAAAAGGGTGTGGAGCGGGTAGCTGTTCTGTAAGAAGACAATAGTTAAGACTAGGAATTATTCTCAGGGAAAACATCCCAGGAATCCTCCACAACCTGTTCCCAAGCCCTGGGCTGACGTTGATACTGCCATACAACACGCTAACAGGACAGGGTCATATTTCACTTTTCCAGGCTTTCATCTCCGCTCACAATGAGAAAACGTTCAACTAATCAATCCATGGCAACATCCTGGTGCTCAAGTTGGGGTTAGAGAAACTGATGATTGAACTTTTTATGTGTCCATCAAATGAGAGTCACAGGCTATATTTAGAGCAGGTGCTCACGCAGCAGGTCTAATACATGAGTAATCCAATTAATTAATCATAATTAGGTATATAATCAACAAAGAATTGTATCCGATAGATTTAGCAGTTATCATACCTGTGAAAAATATATATTTTTTAGATTCTTTAGATCCTTAGAAGTGTTCTTCTTGTGGCAGTGGCAATGATGGAGGTCACATGGTATCATTTACGTAATACTATGTTTAACCAACAGCTAGTGCACGTTATTCTGTGGTGGCAATAGAGCTGGGTGATACACCTAAAATGTATATATCATTTATTTTTGAAACTTTCTTCTGTTATTAAAATGTATTTGTGTAACTGTGTGTATATTTACTCAAAACAACTATTTAAAAAGATGAATCTTTTCAATTAGAGAAACATTATTTCAACCAAACAGTCATTTTAGCCAAGTAAACTCAAAATCTATGTGCAATTAAGAAGGAAAAAACAACAAAAATATAGATATCTTTCAAGTTCAAGACATGCTTTCAGTTTTTTTTTTACTAAATGTACTACCATTCAGATTCTTCTGTACGATTTTTAAAAATGTTTTTGAAAAGTGTTTTCAGTAAAAACAATAATATTGTGAAATATTAGTACAATTTAAAATACGTTTTATATTTTTATATATTTTAAAATGTATACACGTGAGGGTGAAGCTGAATTTTCCAAGTAATTTTAATTTTTATTTATATTCACCTATGTAACCAGCAGTATATATGCAAATACCTTGAGATTTTTTTGTGAATCTTTTGGGTGATGACAAATGATATTGAATCAGACAGTTTGAAACATTTCGTTAAAATGAATCAAACTCCATATTTAAGATATGCAGACATTTTGGCTTCAGAAATGGGCAGGTGGTTGTTTACATTTTAATATGAAAAAGGCCACACTACGAATGAGTGATGGTGCTAACGAGTTTTTTAAATAGACTGATTCTTGTAAATACATTTTACAAATATTACACCATTTTTTTCCATTTAAGTTTATATCAAAGCCGCTATTGAAATGTCTCAATGTTGCTTCATTTTATATTTTTATATTCAATTTATCAGCCAACCCCTAGTGGAAACAGCAGTGCCTGCATGTGCTGCATGGTAAAAAAGTCTATATAAAGACAGCAACACTGAAAACACTGCAGTATTTATATGTTTTTTAAACATTAGCTCAACCAGTGATTAGCATGTGTCTCTTGTTCGTGACTCTTTTCATCCTCTGTCCATCAGGTGACCGGCCGTTCCAGTGTAACCAGTGTGGGGTTTCATTCACTCAAAAGGGCAACCTACTGAGACACATCAAACTCCACACGGCAGAGAAGCCTTTCAAATGCCCGTTCTGCAGCTACGCTTGCCGCCGCCGTGATGCACTGAGCGGACATCTGCGCACACACTCAGGTCAGGCTCCCACAGCTCTATATTGCTGCAATTGCTATAAGAAGACACATTTATGGGCAGTAGTGTGGTGTTAATGTGTGCCATAGCCTAGAAAACGATTGCGGTTCTTTGACCGCAGCTGACATGCTCTGGAAAAACCGAACAGAGCTGTTCTGTCCTGAGGGAGGTGTATAGAGCAAACACTTCTGTGAGGCCACCTAGGACATGCTGTTGTGTTGCCTGCAAGTCTTGCGCTTCACCAAAGGAAATGCTCTCTGTCAACCAAAGGGAAGTGTCGCTTTGGTGAAGCATCACTCTCTAACCCAGTTTCATATCAGCCCACCATCAGTTGTCTAGTCCTCATCATTGAAGATCCGGGTCATATGATACCATCAGCGTTCGGCTCGGAACTTCACGAGCTGTCACTCAGGGACGGCTTGGTTAAAATGCACAGGGAGAGCAGGAGCGACCTATCACTCTCATCGTGTTTTTCTGCCTTTCTTCGACTTTTGTCATTTCCTGTTTTGCAGCTCTAATCACAGCGCAGGGATAGCACAGTTTTTAGGCAGGGCAGCTGATGTCTGTGGTGTCCTGTTTTTGTGGGCAGAATATATGAAATAATTCTTAAAGACATAGCTACATTTTGGTTTCCCATATGCGCTGATGGTCACAGGTTTTAGAGCTGATGACCACTATGTTTTTGTTCACACAATTGACTGAATTTGCTTCTCATGATTTTAAAAACCATTTGATCTAAATATGTCACCCTGGGCCACAAAACCAGTCATAAGGGTCAATTTTTCGATCTGAAAGCTGAAGAAATAAGCTTTCCATTGATGTATGGTTTGTTAGGATAGGATAATATTTGGCCGAGATACAACTATTTGAAAATCTGGAATCTGAGGGTGCAAGAAAATAAAAAATATTGAGAAAATTGCCTTTAAAGTTGTCCAAATTAAGTTCTTAGCAATGCATATTACTAATCAAAAATTAAGTTTTAATATATTTACAGTAGGAAATTTACAAAATATTTTCATGGAACATGATCTTTACTTAATATCCTGATGATTTTTGGCATAAAAGAAAAATCAATCATTTTGACCCATACGATGTATTTTTGACTATTGCTACAAATATACCCCAGCGACTTAAGACTGGTTTTGTTGTCCAGGGTCACATATATGTGCTTAAATATTTTAAATTAGTCTTGATCTTGAAATTGATATAATTATATACTAAATACAATCCCGTTGTGTATTTTAAAATATTTTTGTTTAATTTATTTGATTAAAAATACTGTAAAAATATTGTAAAATATTATTTCTATTTTAATATATTGTAAAATGTAATTTATTCCTTATGATGCAGAGCTGAAATTTCAGCAGCCATTACTCAAGTCTTTAGTGTTACATAATCCTTCAAAAATCATTATAATATGCTGATTTTGGTAATTCAAAATATTATAAATGTCACTTTTGATCGATTTCTGATCGGCATTATTGAATAAATGTATAAAAAGAACGAATACAGTCTTGCTAACCGCAAACTTTTTAACGGTAAATTGTGCCTATGCACGAATTTCTTTACAAAACATTTAAATGTAAAACTTTTTTTTGGTCACTAAGTTCCTCCGTTTGTCTTATTTCATAGTTGTGTTGACTATTCAATCGTAGTCATGATACAGATTGAGTAGATGTATCCAGCCTGGTAGTATAGATTCTCCATCATTTAATAACTAACTAACTAACTATGCAAAATTTGTGGTGTGTGTGTGTGTTGTGGTCTATCATATTGATATCAAATGTCAGTGTGAGAACTTTTACCACCAAAGCCCACGCACCAAACTACCTCAGCATATAAACGTTTGTGGCCGATGAGAGTCATTAACTCATTTGCATTTCCTTTTCTATAGGCTTAGTAAGGAGATGCCACAAGAAAGCTTTGTTCTACCACAGTGTGAGACATGTAGTTGTTGCTGGAGCCATTTTAATGAGTAATTCAAGGACTTAAGAAGCAATGCCGACCAGGGTGGTCTCGCCCTTTTTGCCGTAAGTCCATCCCCGCTCCTCAGTGACCTGTCCGCCTTCCCGCCAGCCACCTCAGTTGGAGCGGAATGGGAGTGACTTTTCAGGTCTTGGGCAGCGGGCGCCACATGAAGGACCTCTTCCTTTCTGGCCCTTGGCAACAGGAGGATTGGTGGCAAACAGCCCAGGAAAGTTAAGTTAAGAGGGAGTAAAATCGTGCAAAACTTTGGCTATCCGATCGTTGACAAACGCCTGTCACTGGAATCCATATGCATGCACGCAGACCACAGACGCTCTAAAAGATGAAACTGAAACAGCATATGTTGCACCACAGTTTTAGGCATGTGTCATAATGTTGGTGACTTTGCTCTGGGTTGCTTTGGCAGCTTAGTAAAATAGGAAATGTGATGTGAGGGGCTAACGTTTGATTCAGGGAGTGGATGCTTTCAGCTGGGTTCATGTTTAACTACCAGTTGAGTAACTTGAGCACTTTTGCTGATGCTCTACAATTGATAGGCATTTACTTGAAATGAAATGTCATCCTCATCTCGCTGTTTCCTGTTTTCAACCCGAATGGATGCGGTTTAGAGGGCTTTAATGCAGCACTATATGTGCATGAATTTGCATTTGAATAAGTGCTTAGACAGGGATTTTTTTTTTTCTGAATCGTCCAAACTTTGCTATAGGAACTCATAGGGTTTTGAACAGCTGCTATTAATCGATAAAATTGCTTGTTGCATTTCTTTCACACCGTACGAGTTCGAATCTTTCTCTTCATCACATATTAGCATGATTGCCTGTCCCAGACTTTGCAGTTTGCAGGTGTTTGTGACAGTTCATTGAACCAAACAATTCAGTTCTCTTTTTTTTTTCCATTTATAGTGTAGATTTGTCAGTGTGGATTCACTATATCCTTTGTCTGTCTGCTCCAAACCATTTCTGATGTGCTGTCATGCGCACAAGTACATTTTTAAAACCTCCTGTTTATTAGACATATTGAAAGTGTGACAAAAAATGTCACCTTTTTTTTTACAGTCACCCACTGACATATAAAGACCCCAAAATTAAAAAACTAAAGACTGTTTAAATGTAGTAATAATAATAAGCACATTTAAGCATTCTTCACAGTTGATATGGTGTGACAGTTCACGTGAATGCATATACATTTGTATTTTATGTGTATCTTTATATTATTTTATATATTTTTATTTTCTTCTAATATAATATATTCTAATATTATAAATTGATAATCATTTGTATATGAAGAAAATTCATAAATAATAAATAATATTATATATTATTTTATATGTAAATAATATTATATAACAATATTTTAAATTATTTTTAAATATTTTTGTTTTTATTTTTCTATAAATAAAATAAAGTATTTTATTTTATAATATTATTTATATTTATTTTAAAATAATATTGTAAAATGTTTAGTTTATTTTTTATTTTTATGAATAAAACACAGTTTATAAATGATTTTATATAATTATTATTTTATATAACACTATTGTATTTTAATATTTTAACATTTAAAAAAATATATATATATTTTTTTATTTTTAAATTAGAGCTTAGTTACACTAAACAATTTTAACCCACTGAATCTGAAACTTCAGTGAATTAATTGGTTTATGATACATTGTATTCCAGGCGGACCGAAGCTATTTTTTTCTGTTGCTGTAATCCATCCTTTCCCACAAAAGTGACAGGGCCTCTGTTGTTTGACATGTGTTCTACATGTGAAAGGTCACTTCACAGCATCTCAGTCAGTAGCTGTGTCACTTTCACTGTTTGCTTCAGACTGAAAGCACTATGGCGCTTTGAAGAGGGTTACCGAAAAGTGTATGGGGTATTTTTAAAATTGGCACACTTTACAGGTAATCCCACAGGCTTGCTAGTAACAGGTGTGAATTTTCATTATTTTCTCACGTGCAGTAAGAGACTGACTGGTTAACTATGTTCATACAGTATGACTCAGTTCACTAGGCTGTTTTGTTTCACTGCCACGCTCTTTATGAATAATTCTGAAAGTCCCTTTTACCAGAGGATTGACCACAGAGCTAAAAGCAGCCCCTCTCTCAAATTCAATTAGGTTTTTAGCTGACATAACAGAACAGCGCAGACGTAACGGTGGGCTATGTTCCGATTTGATACTGATGAGTGAATGAGAAAAACATGACAGATAAATGAATGACTCAACCAATTGATGAATGAAGCTCGGAATGAATCGATGAACGAATCGTTCCATTAGCTTTTGGAAAACTCACATCTGTTTCTGGAGGCTAAGCATCGTTCTCCTCCTACTCTCCTCTGCCCACGACGGAAGGACAAGGTGCTTGTTCCTTTTGCATCTTTCTTGGGAGGTTCTGTCCCGCATTATCGCCCTTGCACTGACCTAATCTTAGTGGAACTGACTGTGAATCACTTCACACCTTATCTGGCTGAGGAGAAACACTCACTCCGTTTCTGCTTATTGTTCAAAGAGACTTTCCAAGTCATCACTTGTGGTGCCAATAACAGATGGATGATGATAAAACAAATACAAATCGAATACTACTACTCTCATATGTAATTCTATGGAGCTAACCCCCTCACCATGTTGTAGTGGTTGCATCATCGCGAAATTCTGTGCCCACTTTCTCGCTTACTTAGTTGGAGACCAAAACTCATTTGTGTGAGCGGTCTGAATGAGTTATTTTACATCTTAATACTTATTCTGCTACTCTTTGATGTCTTTTTAGTGGGCAAACCACACAAGTGTAACTACTGTGGGCGGAGCTACAAGCAGCGCACGTCATTGGAGGAGCACAAAGAACGGTGTCATAATTACTTGCAGAGCGTCGGCATGAACTCCACCTCCAATCCTGGCCTGTATCCAGGTGAGTGGCTCATGACTTCATTGAGAATGTAAGATGATGGTTTTCCGCCTCATTGATCTAGTGTTATTGTGAAAACGTTTCGGTGACACAACGGTGTTCCACAAGCTGGTATGTTTCTTGGAATAAAAACAATATCAGTTACTAACATAGAATTGCTTCACGTAACATTTGTGGGGTACATTTTGTTGAGACCAAGTGGTCAAGGTTTTGCTGGTTAGCATGGTTAGCCCCTGTCTTATCTATATTGTTATATATATGTATCTATAACGGTGTTGGATGACACAGTGGTGTTCCACAAGCTGGTATGTTTCTTGGAAATGAAAAAAAAAAAAAAAAACATGAATTACTAACATCGATTTGCTACATTGAACATATATGGGGTACGTTTTGTTGACACCAAGGGGTTTTGCTGGTTAGCATGGTAAGCCTCTATTGGTAGATGGTCCGAACCACACCATCTGACAGCAAGAAGCTTCTTTATCCATTGAAACTCATTCAAAATTATCATTCTAGCTAAAATCAGTGTTGTCTTGACAAATTAGACTCATAACATTTACGGCTCAAAACAATCTGGCTGTGAAACTTTGAGATGAATGGGAATGCTAGCAAATAGTTTTCTCCAGGTTTTATGGACCAGCTTTGTTGATATGCTGAGCTGAACTGTTTTATTGTTTTTTACCAGGGGAGGTACCAAAGGAGCAGAGGCCGCTGGAGTCAGCTGGGATGGCTGCTTTCGACCGGCCTCCTGTAATTGAAAGACTGCAGGGGAATGTGGGTAAACGGAAGAGCACCACGCCACAGAAGTTTGTGGGTAAGTGTCACCTCAGCAGTAAATGTGGTTGAATCTACTGTATGCAACAAACTGATCTTCAAAGTTCTAGCGGTGCTAATGAATGTAGGCAGGTCACATTGTGCAAGAAACATTTTCAACCTCACACATAAAGTCCCTGTATGTGCATAATGCAAAATGGATATGCTCTCTGCATTGTTTTAAATCAGGTAACGGCACATTCACAGCCAAAAATATGTTTAAAATGCTGAAAGAAAGCTTGTCTAAAGCACATGTATCTGATTATAACTTTTCCATCATTTAATCATCATTTCATAAATTATTTCCACCATAATCATTACAAATGTACAAAAAACTATTTTTAGTAATAAAAAAAAGTACCTTCTACTTTCTATAGGAGCAACGGTAATTGTGTCAGGCAAATATGGTGGGGTTTTGTGAATTAGGCATAAGCTATAATAGGTCTATTTGAGAAAGTACGTGTATTTGTGCTTCTAAATAAAGACAATGACTTATTTAAATACAGCACAGTACTATTTCAGAGTATTTAGCGCCTGGTTAAACTGGATTGCCGTTGGTTAGTGAGTAACATGCAGGTTTTGGAGCTGAAATACCACATGCAACCGTTTAGTGAACGCTGAGTTTCCACATGAAGGAACAGAGAGCAGAACTCACATTTAAAAAAAATAAAGAGATAGTTAAATTGTAATGGAAGATCTCTTAAGAGAGATAAAAATGTATGCACAGTAGCACGACTTTATCAGAGACAAACATTATTTGAAATGAAACTCATTACATGCGTTGTAATGACAATATCTGCGGAAATCAAACTAAGTATTAAAGTGAAAGAGAGAGAGAGAGAGAGAAAAAAGGGTTGAGTAGGAGTTGTTTTTTTTTCATTCTGTGGTTTTTGCACACCTGTAACTTTGCCATTGCTTTTACTGACTACGCCAGAGCAGTTTACCGCATCCATATTATGCAGGGGTTAAATGTTCTCACTTCAGTCTCCAAATGGGGCTTTCCATCATTAATGCAACACAAACATAGTAACAGCATTTTAAATCCACTTTTTACAGTAAATTGCAAGGTTAGTCTTTTTTTCAATCATGATGGAAAGTACTTTGGGGCTGTTCCTGATGTATCTTTTATTGCATTGTCTGTTAAGGTGATAAAATGGTTCGCTATTCGTACCCCGAGCTGAGCTATGAGATGGGCCCCAAGTATGAGAAGGAAGCTGAGATGATGCATGCCCAATTGATGGACCACTCCATTAGCAATGCGATCAACTACTTGGGCTCCGACTCCTTGAGGCCTATGGTCCATCACCCATCCCTCTCCATGGCTGAAGTGCTGCCTATGGTGAACCCGCTCTTCCATCCGATGTACCCGCTTGGCCCACGCATGGACCGTCCCAGCAGTCGAGAGGCTCCTCCGTTGCCCCACCCGAACCCAGAGTTCCCACACCCAACCAATGGCGCGATCCCCTTGCTCAGGCCCAAGAATCCTCAATCGGCCCGAGACGGGTCCCCGTGCAACAGTGGACAGGATTCGGCCGATTCGGCACGGAGCAGCCCCCGGGACAAGCTCAGCGGCGCCGGGCCCAGGACAAGATCCAGCCCGGGTTTTGGCCGGGCAGAGGAAGGCAGGGTGATTGATGCCGGCCGCGTGGCCGCCAGGGACAGCATCCGCATCTTCAGCCGTGAAGGCCAGGAGCTGAGGGTGTTCCAGTGCGAACACTGCCGCATCCTGTTCCTGGACCACGTCATGTACACCATCCACATGGGTTGCCACGGTTACAGAGACCCACTCGAGTGCAACATCTGTGGCCACTGCAGCAAAGATCGCTACGAGTTCTCCTCTCACATCGTCCGCGGAGAACACACCTTTCGTTAAGAATCCCACGCATTCTCGCAGTCAGTTTACTGCAGACGGCATTAGTTTACTGACGAAGCATTACGTGAGCACCAATCGGCAGATATATGAAGGTTTGGGTCCAATAGAAAGTTTTCATTTTGGAGCTGTTTGAAGATTTTTGTTCTGGGTGAGGGGATGAATTTGTTTATGTTGTGAACGTTTCGTTTTAAAGTTCTTTTTCATTTTTTCACCCCACACAGAGTTTATTGTTGTATATGTGCTGAAACTTCCAACAGAGCAGCTAAATGTTATCTAAATTTGTGGAGTTCTTTCTCTTTTTTTGTCATCTGTATTACCTCGATGCATGCTGTCATTCTTGTTTCATGGACCTTGATCAATATTACAGGTAAACCGAGCAAGCAGAGGACCACTGGAGAACTAGACTGCTTAGTTTTGCATACAAAAAAAAAGACTTTAATTCATAGCTTCTTGCTGCTGTGGCTTCTTAGTGCCTTGCTGATGTTTTGAACGATTTTGTGTTTTGTATCGTTTTAGCATCGTTTCTCATCACTCGCTCCCTTTCAATGAAGTTCCGGGGCGTATGAGCTTGCTAATGTCCTCATATCGGTGCTATTCGAGTTTCACAAAAGCAGTCCTGTAGGGTGGCACAAATCTTTCGGACACATTTTAATGAAGTGTTGATGACAATCCCCCATGTGTCTCGTGGATTTTAACAGGAGACAGTGATACTTTTGCCATGCTAAAGACCGATGAGTTTTCCACGCTGTGTTTTGCTGCTGTTGCACACTTCCTATCATCTCTTGCGTTCTTATGCACTTCGCTGAAAACAGCACTGCAACATGCCTTTATAAACCTGTTTTTGCACTATTAGCTTGAGGCCTTGGGCGAAAATATGCTATTTCCATGCTATTGATAAAGCGAACAAAGGTCAGTGTGCCGTTTAGCTAGTATATTGTCATCTGTGATTCAACAGGGAACAAGTCTGCACCTATATTACCATGCTTTAATAACAGGGTTGCCATACTTTGATTGAAATCTGTTAATTTCATTCAGCCTTAAGACCAAATGCCTCATTATTAATGCCTCATTAAATCAAACTCCTCTGACTGTCTTGAGTGTTACAGCACAAACTCAAAAAAGAGTTTAGATTTATTTTCTTTTTCAGTCAACAAATGTAGTTTTCTTGGCCCCACACATGGACCTATGTATTTGTTATTGAGCTTTCTAAGAGCTGAGATCTGAAATATGCACATATATGCACTGCATATGCATTTTTGGTTTGACTCTAGTTAGCTAATACATTTTATCATTTTTTTGGACGCAGTGAAAAAAAAATAAATAACCGTTGCACAGTGATAATTGACAAAAGAATCTGCCTGGTAACAGAACAAGGCAGATCTTTTAATAAAACAACAGCTTTTTATAGATGTTAGAAGATTGTCGTCGAAATTTCATCGCTAACCCGGACTGCACAAGAGCTTTAGAAGATAAAACGCGGTTTATTAATCAGACAATGTTTAACCCCCTCAAACCCTTAACAGTTTTCCCATACTTGATGCAGAGACTTATTTCTCATTGTTTTCAGAGCATTGAAATCGGTCGTAAAAATGTAGACAGTTTTGAATGTTCACGTAGCCGTTTATTCTCCCTTCCTATTTCTCTTCCCTTCTTTCATTATTTTTTCTGTATTCAATGTTGTTGAATATTTACATCAAGCATTCTGTAGCACAACCATAAATCCAGCTTTAATCGATGTGTATGGCTTAAAGTGTACAACCGCAGCCTTCACGACGTTCAGAACCTCCCTTGCACATTTGTTGGGCTTTTATGTCAGCGCTAAAAGAGCCTTACATCACTATCAGACTTTGTTGTACCTATTGTTTTTTAAAGCTTTGCTTTTGTCTTTTCTGCTTTGAGAAAAACTCCAAAAAACTGTGAATATGCCCTTTAAACGTTATGAGGAAAAAGACTTAAAAGGCACAACATCACTGATAGAAATGCATTCATATTGTTTGAACATGTCATAGTATTGTTCTTTAAAATATAGCTTTGCCTTTTTACACCTCCATAAAATGTCACAAATCTCTCTCTCACACACACACACACACACACACACCACCTAAAACATATTGAAGAATTGTATTCGTTCTTGTGAAGCATGAAAATCTTTTGGCATTTTAGATTTATTTTTTTTTTTTGGGATTGGTGTCACATGCAGGCATGATATTGAATGTGCTCCACAATTCCAGGGCATTTTATAGAATTATTATCAAAGCTTATTGTATATTAGACATTGTTTTTTTTCTCCAAAAAAGGAACAAGGTGAAGGAAACATTGATGGAAAACTATGTTTACAACCCGAATGAACAAGAGCACATGAGCAAAACGTGTTCTTACGATGAGTCCACACTTTTGGGAGTGGAGAGTACTTGAAATGACAAGAAAGGCACTCTAGAGTCAGGTTTCACTTTTTACCTTAAAGTGTATGGGACTGCTATTTTCTCATCTGTGTAAATATATATTTTTTGGTGAGAGAAAGGTGTTTTTTAACTGTTCTTATTCACTGTGGACCTTACAAACCGTAAAACAAGGGATTGCAGTGTATTTTTATATAAGTGAATAAATGGATGAATTATATGCAGTATATTTTGGTAAAAATGTTGAAAGGGGGTTATCTTTTGCTGTGTGTCGGTTCGCTTTTTTGGGGTTTTCTCAGGTACAGTGTTGTCAAAAATGTTCTTATAAGGCATTTGTATGGAACTGTTGGAGAGATTTGAATTAATATTGAATTGTTTAGTACTATTTGACTTGAAATCCAAAGTCAGATATCCAAATAAATATATATATTTACATTTTTAAAAATAGAAATCTTATAAGACCAAGGTTTACTGATGTAAAACTTTTTCTAAGATTGACTTTTGTAACCTTGGCATCTTTAAGGAAAGTGTCATTCTATGTTGGTTTTTAAAGCATGGGCTTTTCTGCATTAAATACTGTCATCATCTGAACCTGTTGCTGTCTGTTCCGCTCGTTTCCTTCTTATTTTCACACAGAACTGTTTTCACATGGTTGTGTGGTGTTTATATTGTTGCTTGTGTGAATCTCTCGATCTTGTACTGAGAATAGATATGTGGTCTTATATAGAATGAGCCCCCCCCTTTTCTTTTCTTTTTCTTTTTTTTTTTGAAGGACTTGTGGTTTTAGTCAAATGCCATCTCTTTTCTTTCCACTGCCCCTCTCCGTTTGCAAATATGCTCAGCAGCCTGAGAGAGCGTATGTCAAAATCAGACCAACAAACACATGCAGTGTTACAGGAAAAAACAGCAAGAGACTGATAATACTATTACTGGGTGATAAAGAAAGCAGTAATTACTTTAATTTGGGTTACTAATTTTAATGTAATATACACTACCATTCAAAAGTTTGAAGATTTTTTAAAGGAATTAATACTTTAATTCATTTGTATTAATTTTAATATAATATTAAGCAGCACAACTGTTTTCAACATTGATAATAATACATGTTTTGCTTGTGCACCAAATCAGCATATTAGAATGATTTCCGAAGGATCATGTGACACTGAAGACTGGAGTAGGCTAATGGCTGCTAAAAATTCAGCTTTGTCATCACATGGATAAATTACAGTTTAATATATAATACAATATATCACAGTTATTTTAAATAGTATTTTACAGTATTGTTTTTATTGTGTGTCTGATCAAATAAATGGATCCTTGGTGAGCATAAAAGGCTTCTTTCAAAATATTAAAATAATTAAATAAAATGTTAGCAACCCCAAACTTTGAACAGTAGTATGTGTGTTTCCAATGGGTACTGTGTTACGATAAATAATATATAATCATATTAAATAATGTAAGTAATAGAAATCAGTAAGTAATTAATTTATTACTGCAAAATAAATCTAAATTTCTTTAAGTGCTAACAAAATAGATACATTAGAAATGAGTTTGATTAAAGGTACAGATGTAGTTGATTTAGATATACAGTGGGTACGGAAAGTATTCAGACCCCCTTAAATTTTTCACTCTTTGTTATATTGCAGCCATTTGCTAAAATCATTTAAGTTATTTTTTTTTCCTCATTAATGTACACACAGCACCCCATATTGACAGAAAAACACAGAATTGTTGACATTTTTGCAGATTTATTAAAAAAGAAAAACTGAAATATCACATGGTCCTAAGTATTCAGACCCTTTGCTGTGACACTCATATATTTAACTCAGGTGCTGTCCATTTCTTCTGATCATCCTTGAGATGGTTCTACACCTTCATTTGAGTCCAGCTGTGTTTGATTATACTGATTGGACTTGATTAGGAAAGCCACACACCTGTCTATATAAGACCTTACAGCTCACAGTGCATGTCAGAGCAAATGAGAATCATGAGGTCAAAGGAACTGCCTGAAGAGCTCAGAGACAGAATTGTGGCAAGGCACAGATCTGGCCAAGGTTACAAAAAAATTTCTGCTGCACTTAAGGTTCCTAAGAGCACAGTGGCCTCCATAATCCTTAAATGGAAGACGTTTGGGACGACCAGAACCCTTCCTAGAGCTGGCCGTCAGTCCAAATTGAGCTATCGGGGGAGAAGAGCCTTGGTGAGAGAGGTAAAGAAGAACCCAAAGATCACCGTGGCTGAGCTCCAGAGATGCAGTCAGGAGATGGGAGAAAGTTGTAGAAAGCCAACCATCACTGCAGCCCTCCACCAGCCGGGGCTTTATGGCAGAGTGGCCCGACAGAAGCCTCTCCTCAGTGCAAGACACACGAAAGCCCGCATGGAGTTTGCTAAAAAAACACCTGAAGGACTCCAAGACGGTGAGAAATAAGATTCTCTGGTCTGACGAGACCAAGATAGAACTTTTTGGCCTTAACTCTAAGCGGTATGTGTGGAGAAAACCAGACACTGCTCATCACCTGTCCAATACAGGGTACTTACAGTCTGTGAGTCAGAACAGCCTGCATTGTAGTCTACTCTACCAGGTTCAGGAAACAGTCCTCCGTAAACATATCTGAATATTTGGGTTGAACTGTTCTGGAACAGTGTTGTAACTACAACTTAACCACTGATTTCTAGTTGTGTCCTCTTTTGGAAGACCAAACAAAGTAGTTTTGCTTTCACAACGAAACACACAGCATCTCCACGACATGGCGGCGGCGGCAACAACAATACTACAGCGAGAATCAAAGTTACGCCTTCTTTATTTGCGTATACATTTGGGCGGTGTTATGCAAATCTTCCCACACAGTGACGTAGACGTGGGGGCTTGTTTAAACGAGGCGTTTTAGGAGGGCGTGGACGAGTCTTAACTTTTATAAAGAATATCTCTTTGGGTTTGAGGCTTTAGTCTTTGCAACTTTAGGGATCTTATCTATTCACGAACAGCTTGTAACACTCCAAAGAGAAAGGAAAACTTGAAATTGCATCATATGACCCCTTTAATATTTAAAAGTTATTATAAACCAGATAGTTTGGGTCCTGACTGCTGATTGGTCTACGTTTCAGTTGTGCTAAAAAGAAAATTTGTCCCTGATATTTTTGTAATATTAACTTTTTTTTTTTTTAAAGCAATGAGGCCCCCGAGGCTGTTTGTTAAGCTTAACTGTGTTCTTTAAAACTTAATCTAACACATTTGTACCTCATTGCTTCATTTTAATTGCCTTTAATTACTATCTTTCAAAGCTTTCTGACTGACGCTAGTTTGACTGACAGGTGAAGCCAGGTATTATCTACCTGCAAGCGTCTGCTGGAGCAGGACTTTTAAATGTTTTATCTGGACACAGACATGCGATCATGTTTATTTTACACTGGATGTGTTCTGAGAGGCCCTCAAGGGACCTCTAACAGCAAGTGCAAAAAAGCTGCTTCTTGTCACAGTCTGTGACCTTTGCTTTGGCTTGTGTGTTTCTTGAGTGATGCTCCAAATGCCAGGTGGCGGTGGGTACCTCCTTGTCTGTGGCTTTCTATGCAGCAATGCTGGCATCCCCTCTACCTCTCAAAGTCCACATGCATCAAAGTCCTGCTCGATTCTGTGTGCCCGCAATGTCAAAGCCCCCCCAGAGATGCGTGCAGTTGCAGAGCGATGATAGAGATATGTTTGCATTGAAGGGGCTGTGTTGGTTAAGACATGATTGCAACAGAATATCTCTAAACCTCCACTCAGCCCTCCTTATTGTTTGGGGTTTTGTCAGTTTGCTACTGTCTTTCTGTCTCTTTTTTTTTTTTTTGAAAGGTTGCTGGCCTGATCTTGTCTGAACATGACTCATATCCTTAACGGTGAAGGTGAGCTTTATCTCTCTTTCTTTTTTTTCTAGATTTGATTTTAGGAGTGCTGCCAATGCACTGGCTCATACAGGCAAATAATCTTTTAAAGACACACAACATGAGAGCTTTTCTGTATATTAATCTGTAAGATATTGTATCAGAGTATATCAATGTTTTTATATACTAGACAAAGTCAAACTTCACTTCTGAGGACTGTTAGTGCCATTCTTAGGGAAGCTCTTGCTTCACAAGCTAATCTTTTAGCTTGTTAGCTTAAAACTACAAACAAAAAGTAGCTAACAACTTAAGCTATGGAGGTGGGGATATCTTTTTATAAAACTAAATATAAACCAGATTATGTCATTTGTCATTAAATCAGAAATGTGGCACTAAACAATGAGGATTTTGAATGAATCATCAATTGGTAACAGCACTGACGGATACATTTGCACTAAATACAACTACAAAAGCTACACCTTAATCTATATAACTGAGGGGGATGATAGTGATTAACAACAGCATTTAACATAATATTTTGATATAAAAAAGAAGTAAATCAGTTCATTAACACAAATCGATTAGATCACATGAATGAATTAGATTTCACAAGGCTATGAGACAAGCTGTGCTATAAAGCAACAAGTGCAAACACAGCAAACCTTCAATATGACCATAAAATAGAAATGTAGTATTTTGTCACATTAAAACACTAATGATTGTAAGAAGTAGATGTTTACTGGAAAAGCTATGCTGTTTTGCAAATAGCTTGAGCTACCTCCTATTGATAATGTTGGTAAAGGTTCACCCAAAAATCAGCTCTCACACTCATGTTGTTCCAAACCTGTATGACTTTCTTTTTTCTTTCTGTGAAACACAAATGAACATGTTTTGAAAAATGTTTGTAACCAAACTGTTTTGGTGAGCATTGAATTCCATGGTAAGGTCAAAAAAACATTTCTCAAAAAATATTTGTATGTTTCACAGAAGAAAGAAAGTCTCATTTTTTTTAAATAACATGAGGTTGAGTAAATGATAACAGATGATTTCATTTTTGTGCGAACTATGGCAATAAATGAGCAGTATTGCTTCTGTTTGTTAGTTACTTGCCAGCATCTGTTAGTGCTGAAGGCTGGTAGTACATTAACAAGTGAGGATGTTCATGTCTCACATTTTATCTGTGTAAAATCTTAGGGAAGCTGCAGACCAGAGTCTACCACAGTGTGAAGGAGAGTTAAAGCAGATGTGTGACTTGTGCCATAAAATGCTCTTGGCCTTTAGCCCTCATGCTGCGGCAAATGTACAATGAGCCCTCAGCTAAGTGTGAACTTACTCTGTGGCATTTTGTTGCTTCCTTATTTCAATACTTTCACACAACTTGAGCGTCAGAATGGAAAGAACCGTATAACTTTCTTGTAACCTTCACTATTCATTTGCCTTGCATAGGTTTTGATGATGGGTTTTAATGATGTTCTAAATATACTATAAATTTACACTACTGTTCAAAAGTTTGGTGAACTTGAATGAAATGACTACTTTTATTCAGCAAGGATGCATTAAATTGATGAAAAGGAACAGATTTCTGTTACAAAATATTTCTTTTTCAAATAAATTCTTAAGCAGCACAATTTTTCAACATTGATAATAATAAGAGATTTGTTTGAGCACCAAATCAGCATATTAGAATGATTTCTGAAGTGATTTCATTTGTAATGACTACTAAAAATTCAGAAAATTGTAATAATATTTCACAATATTACTGTATTTTTGATCAAATAAATGCAGTATGCTTTCAAAAACATCAAAATCTTACCAACCCTAAACGTTTGAATGGTATATATCAGAATAGCATGCAACAAGATCTTTCTTTTGCATTTAGTGTCTTTTAACAAAGATTACGTCTCATTTTTCAGTTTATGAATGGACGTCACTCATCTCTTGAAACTTCCAGCTGAATTCAATGGAACAGGGTTTATATTTTGGAACACTCAACCGTGCCAACATTTGGATGATTGTTGTGTTGGTAGGTAAAAACTGATCACTGTGACACAGAAATATCTTCAGGATTGTTGTGCAATCATCACAGGTGACTCCCATTCCAGTTTTTCCAGCCCAGCAGTGTGGGGGTTGTCTTAGCTGGCCTTTGTGCCATCCATTGCACTGGAGAACACACCCTATTAAAATGTATGCCTTCATAAGACCAACGCTCCACACACCTCCACAGTCAGATGCCAGGATTTAGCGTATGCTATGACAGAACATCCGAAAAATGTACAGAGCTCAAATCTTAATAGTCATGACAGTCATGGTGTCTATTTACTGGAGTTATGAAAATGATGTGGGAAAAACAGAGCAATTGTCATTCAGTGTTTAGCACTGGGAGTGTCCGGAGAATCCAGCTCCACTGGTGTGGGCGGTTTACTGCCACTGTCATGGAGTCCCAACAGCCAGTATCCTTTCTTACAAAGCCTCAGGAAAGCAAGGCCAGTATCTTAAGTGCCTGCAGCTACTGTTGTAATCCTACACAGACTCAGGAGAGGTGAATATCTGTGAGAGAGGAAAAATATGTGCTGTCAACATTGTGCCTGAAGCCACTTTGGTGAAAACTAAAAAGAAAACTTGGGCGTGATCTACTGAGTCTTGATTTAACAAATAGTTCACCCAGAAAATAAGCATTTTATCATTACTTTCATGTTTAATATTAGTTAATTTTTTTCCATGAAACACAAACTTTCATTCATAATATCTGAGCTTCTGTTTTCCATACAATGAAAGTAGATGGCCATTTATACTGCGACACACACTGCTGGTTACCCAACATGCTTTGTGGTTGGGATCAAATTACTCTAACTCACTAGGACTACAAAAATGTGTGAAATGGTTTTGGAGTGTATTCATAACGTATTGTAGGTTTACATTTTATTGTAATATTGCATGTTGTGTACATGTGTTACCGTTGTTGAGCTGTATAGTCTCAGAAGTAAAGTGTCAGCTTGTCATCCATATTTGTTAAGGAAATTCACGTAAAATTAAAGTACTTCTTTATTTATGTGTTTTCGTGTGGTTCTAAATGTGTATGATTATCTCTGTGGAAGACAGTGGCACTGTTGCCAACTACTTTCAATGTAACATAGCTAAAGCCAGCTCTCTTAATGTCGCTAGATGGCGACATTAAGAGAGTCGTGGAAACTAGACAAGGTTTGTCGGTAGGCAACGTAGGATTTGACGGTTGCTAAATTGGCAACTTTGTATGGTTTTTTTTCCATTGATGCTTTAAAGAACATTGATCTCTACTGATATCCATTGTATAAATAAAAAAAAACTGATAAAAAAAAAAAAATTGTTCTCTATATTCATTTCCATAACTGACATAGTTAACATCAAACAGCATTGGTTCTTGCTTGTCATGTGACCAATCAAAAAAAAGTTTGATAAAACATAATATTAGCTTAAAACTTAAATTTTGGTCTGTTCGTCATACAAAGCTATCATATGAGTTGTATGGACATACGGAGCCCCTAAAGGGATGTTTTGAGTTCTCTCGTAAAACTTTTTGCGTTCCCATGAAAATCACTGGCTGTGTCCTAAATTACATACTCTCTAAGTAAGTTTTTTTTTTTGAATAATTACTTAGTGGTCATTAAAAAATATGTTCAAAAAATAGTATGAATATCCAGACATACTATATCCGTCATGTTGTCATTGTCATGTAACCTACCAGCATTTACCTATTACCAGTTGTTGTGTCGCTTCACTGTCATTCTCAAGTCCTCTCCAGGGGCCTCATGGGATAGTAAAGTGTCCATTACACGTGCACTTTAGAATCTTGCTGGAAATTGTAGGTCATCAAGTTATTTTTTTGCATACTGTTTTATGAACACTGAATTCGGACATACTACTCTGTTCACTACTCTGTTGCCTGCAATATTTAGGGAAGTATGCAATTTTGGATTCAGCCTTCGTGTTTGCTCGCAAAGTGTTTCCATTCTCTTGCAAAACATTTGCGTCCCCTGCGAAACAGTGCACTTTCTCAAAAAACTTTTGTGATGGAAATAATACAAGGTGGGAGGAAAAACTTTACAATTCTTTTGTGAGTGAACACAAAGTTTCTCAGGGAACAAGAGGAATGCAACTTTTGTGTGAGAATGCAAAAACACTGAACAATATTTTTTTCCTCCCAAATCATCATTTTTCCCTATCACTGGACCGTATTTTATATACAGTGGGTACGGAAAGTATTCAGACCCCCTTAAATTTTTCACTCTTTGTTATATTGCAGCCATTTGCTAAAATCATTTAAGTTAATTTTTTTTCCTCATTGTACTCTCTGGCTGCGCCCAAAATCGCATACTCTCTGAGTAGGTACTTCTTTTGAATAAGTAATTACTTTGTGTCCATTAAAAAAAAGTAATGTTCTTTATAGAATATGAATATGTACAGAATGAATTTAATCTGGACATATTCTATTGGTCACTTTGTTATTGTCTTGTGACCTACCAGTGACAGTTGCATCGCTTCACTTTTGAATTTTGGCAGTTTAAATCACCATCTACTTGCATGGAAAATAGAAGCTCAGAAACCTTCTTCCTAAGATCTTCTGTTGTTTTTCAACATCAGTGTTGCTTGTAACATCATAAGGGTAAGTAAATGCTTTTCAATGTTCAGTCCAAAAGTTCTTTGGAGGCTACATGAGCACCTCAGAGGACTGTTGCCTCCAAACTACTCATTGCCTGACCCTCTCTGCCTTGTAATATCACCTTCACCTAGCTATGGGGATGCTACACCTCCATCTTGGTTTGTCTGAAGGGGCTGAGGAGTGCTATTTCCTGTGCTGAGTGTGAAAGAAAGAAAAAGAAGAAGAAAAAAGAACAGAGAAAGAAGGAGAGAGAGAAAGAGTCTGCTGCAAAGCCCTCTGGGTATTGGCTGGTTTGTGGTTAGGCTAGGTCGCAATCTGAAGCGAGAGGAGGAAGGAGGAGCGGGAGGGGGGCTTCCACTTTCCTTCCTACCACTCACCAAATTCATACAGCCACTGCCAAGGGGAAACTCCCAAAGCAGGACCCATTTAGGGCAAAATAGGCCAAAAAAAGCACCAAAATATGATTGCAGAACCCTAAAGCTCGCAGAGAACTTTGCACTCGCATGAGGAGGGAATGAACTTCAACGGCACAGGCAGAAAAACCAAGGCTTGTGTGTTTGCACCTGTGTGTGGAGCCCGACTGAAAGGAGATGTGTGGAAAGAGACATCTGTGGAGAGGTGGAGGAAAGTGAGAGAAGGCTGGAGGGAGTTGTATGTGTGGGGAGAGAGAGACAGATAACTGGAGGAAAACTGTGAAACAGTGGTTTGATAAAAATGGGTGCACAGCTGTCAATAGCTGAAGTGAAAACAGGAAACAAAATGAAGATGACATCTCCCAACACATCTTACAACCCCTTGATGACATTCAGAAGGTATTTTAGGATGCAAGTAGGAGTGAGAATTCATGGGTGGATGTCATGAAGTGCAAGTTTTGACCTCTGTTCGATCACACAGACCCCTGGCGCGCGGTATCGTGCTATACCCTCCTCATGGGTATGAGGCAAACACTAGGCCTCAGAATCTGAGTGTTAGTGACTTGCTTGCTCTGTTCACACGCTCACATCCTGAGCAGGCGTTTGAGTGTTGCGGACTGAAAAGGTCAGTGGAACGTAACCACAGAGGAGCTGAGGAGCCGGTTAGCTGTGACAACCAAAGGCCTAACACTGGTCTCACATCTCTGTATGGAGTGTGGTGTCACTTACTCAGCAAACCCTTATCTCAAAGATGTCCCTGACACTGTGGAAGCGTTTCCAGACACTTGCCAAAATAACACAAAACAAACAAACAAAAACAATTTAATTAAATTTTTAATTAATATTTAAATTAATGTAAAGTTTAAAATATAATATTGAATTGAATAACATATTAAAAATGTCATTAATTTAAAAAAATAAGCAATGAAAAACAACAGTGTAGAAGCATTTCCAGTAGCATGTCAACATAACATAAATTAAAAGTTACATTTCATTTGATTCATATATTATTTTTTTATTAGTATAAAATAAAATAATTAAATAAAATTAATAATAAACCATTATAAAATATTAAACTAATAATAAATAAAACCTGGTATTTTGTATTTTAGCTTTTAGATTTTCACTACTTTTTACCTAGATAAAACATTCTGGGCTTCTCACAAATCATTTCATGAAATCCATCTAGTATTATTTTAGTATTATTGACATACTAGCTTTTATTAATACTTGAAATTCTTTTTTCATTTTAGTTAAAGTTTTAGTAAGTTTGTGTATTTTTGAAGGTTTTTTTTATTATTTGTATATGGTTTATTATTATTATTTTTTTTTTTTAGTTTCAGTTTTAATTATTAGTCTCTCTCTCTCTCTCTCTATAATTATTATTGTTTTTGTTTTTGCTAACTATAATAACCCTGGTTCCATCGTGGACTATGCTTTATCAACAGCTTCAAAGGAGTTCATGTTGAAACTTATTGACTGCTTTTGTTTCACTATCTGCATCAATTTCAATGTTTTCAATAATACATTTTTGAAAATAAATGTATTTCTTTATTTATTTTCAAACATTACAGCCTTAAAAGCCTTGAGATCAAAAGATTTTTTAAGATCACAAGAAACGTAAATTCGATCAAATTCCAACCTTTTGGTCGTGCAGCTCTTTGATTACATCACTTGTACTGTCTAGCCCACATAAACGTATGGTGTGACAAACTTTAGCTCTTTCATTTGGCATTTTGCCTTCTTCTCCAAATGTCACAGCGACCGCTGTGTCTCCACTGTACTGTAATGAGTAGGAAGACTTTTGGTAGTAGGTAACTGTGGATAAAGTAGTGTGTGGGCTGGTATTGGTTGTCTGTGAATGGCGCTATCAGTGAGAGGTTATGGCATGTCAGATCTGAGACACTTGAGCAAATGGCACAGGCACACACAGGTTGGGTGGAGTATTATTTAAAAGCAATTGTTTCTGCCCTGACAGGAGGATCCAGATGTCGTACTATCAGCAGCACATCGTGATTTCAAACATTTGAGGAGGGATTTTTTGAGGAGGCATGGCAAGAGATGGATATGTTAATCCGAGCCCAAAAAACATAAAATATGAAGCAATTAATTGTTTAAACACTGTTTAAAGGAGACCCCATATTTATTTAAGATTCTACAAAGATAATAATAAAGATAGTGACTATGATAGCCTACTTGATCTGACTTGGAAGTGACAGATGGATAGAGCAATCAACACACATGCATGGCATGGGTTACACATACACACAACCACCTACTAGGCCTCCTGAGGCCTTGCATTATAGTAGTGATGTTTGATTCGAATTAATTGTTGTTTTAAGGCTATTCATGTTAATGATTCACTTGAACAATATACAAAAGATTTGTGCACTTTAAAGGCACAATATGTAATTTTCGCCACTAGGGGGCGTGTATTCAAAATAAATAAAGAGACAAAGGCGTAGTTTGATGATGCCGTGACTGAGTGTGGAATCATGGGAGTTGTGGTCTTCATCCCCACAGCCGATGCAATCCGACGGGACTTGGGCAGAAATCATGTTCATGGATGAGCTAATGATTTATTAACATAGTAGAATGAAGCAGGGTGAGGCTGAAAGCCGTCGAAGCGAAACGAGGCCGCTGAACGAGCGTGACACACGACTCGAAAGCAGCGGAGCTTTTATTATGCCACAGTCGACCGCTTCTGCTCCTTCCGGTCGTGCGTATGTGGGGGAAAAAAGCAGCGCTGGTTTATCATACTAGATACATTTGAAAGTTCTGTTATGCTACTCTGTGCGGTCGTGACCAGTCTAATAAAACGCATAACATATTAAAGCGTATTTGGTGTTTCCATGTTTTCTACAAAACAAAACCGGAAATCGAGGGTGTATGACGTCATT
>NW_015551064.1:249175-255277 GCF_001515605.1 Sinocyclocheilus anshuiensis
TGCGGTCGTCACCGGTCTATTAAAACGCACAACATATTAAAGCGTCTTTGGTGTTTCCATGTTTTCTACAAAACAAAACCCGAAATCGAGGGGTTATGACGTCATTAGCAGGCGACACAATGACATTATAGACACGGTCGGTGTCACTAGTTAAAATTGCTTATTTCTAATTTTAATATATAACACTGTTCTAGTGGTTTTTGGATATTTTAATAAAAACAGATCTTACATATTGTGTCTTTAACCTGTTAGGAAGGAAGGAGGAAAACCATCAGGTAGAAACAAACTGATAATTGATCATGATCAATTTGGTTAAAATATATAGTGCTAAATATAAAATACAACAGCAATTTTTATACTAAAATAAATGGTATTGACCTCGTGGATTCAAAAGAACCGGTGAATCGTTTTTTAACCGATTTACTGAAACGATCGAGCTATCCGAACTAGCCGGTTCGCATAGAAGCAGGACAAGCGAATCACAATCCAGTATGAAAATAGATGTTAGAAAGAAGACCAATCACAATATAGTTTGGGAATATTCCGATGACGTCACCCGCGTCGGCTACTGTTTGAATGGTGAGTTTTTATGTTTAGTCAGCTGGCGATTTTTAAACTTTAATCTTTAATTTTCCTGAAAAATTTGTAGCGTCTGTTAAACGTAAAATAGCGCATTTAAGACTCAATAAATCGCAGAGGCTTGATACTTAGGGTTTGAGGTAAAATAAACCCCAAACCAGATTATTTGACTGACTCACTACATAGTGCAGATAGTAAACGAACCAAATTCACTTGAGTTTCAGGTGTTGAATCGTATGGCCTTGGAGTCCCGTTCACACGTGAGTCAGTGTTGAATGTTATAGCTCATTCCCGCTCTCTGCTTTCAATGATGACGATAAGGTCATAAATAATGACAATAATAAAATAAAAGAACAGTTGATCTGTGGTGAACATGCAGTATGAAGATTGTGGGTTGTATGTGCTGTTAGCTGGTAACTCAGACCGTTTCTTCAACCATGGCCTCCACTTCGAGGAACTGACTGTATGAGCATGACTGTAATTTTCTTTCTTTTCTTTCATCACAACAGATGTAGGTTGAATAATTAGGAAATTGTGTAGACTCTGGATGCTGCTGGTGGTTAAGTGGTGGGAGTGACTTAATTGTGTGATAGTGGAAAGTCTTAGTGTACAGAAACGACACTTGTGCATGGACAAAATCACTCATGCACACGTGCAAACGTACTCACGCTTACAAATACATACCCATACATACAGAGTCAAGCTTGTGATCACGTTTGTACATATAGACACATACGAGAGCGTTCACACATGATGAACATGGTGTTAACCTCCTGCTCTGTCAGTACAGAAATAGTGATAGCTGTGAATGTGAACCACCAGGTCCATATACCCCAAGCCACTCGAGACCGCAGGACTGCACTCTTGTCTTTTTATAGAGACTCAGAGCAGGTTTCTCAGACCTTTTATCTGTGAGAAATAGGTATGTGCATGACTTTTCAGTGGCCCTCTTTACCCTAATGTCAAAGCAACTGGTGTAGCCTAATTATGTAACAAGCTGGAATTGAACTTTCGGTGTTTACTTGTCTCTGTCTTTTGCATTGTACAATTTTTGTGTCTGCTCAAAATGCAGAGCGCATTTTTTCACACCAGCTGAAGCCATGTACAAAACACTCAGTTTACCCAAGACTGATGCTGCCTCCAAGTGGCAGAGGCTTTTTTTGTTTTGTTTTGTTTTCTGTTCTTGTTAAATATTAGTCTCAGGCTTTCTTCATTGTTTTTTCCCCCCCATTACCAAACTAGTGGATTGTTTTGTTCCCAAGTGTCCAGCAGATGTCATCATTTCACAAAACAATATGGAAGTACATAGTGTTTTGAAGGAACATCCAAAAAGACAGTTCTGTCATTATTTACTCACTCTCATACAAAAAAATAAAGGCTCCAAAAGGGAGTTTTCACAGCAATGGCATAGAAGAACCATTTTTTTTTTTTGGTGGGGACGTGGTCTGTTGATGTTAAAGGATCTTCATTGATCCATAGGTGCCAATAATTTATTGGAATCTTTAATTTTAGTGTTTGCTTGTATTTGTTTTGCATGGAAGACAAAATGAGAAATTGTCCATATGATTCATTGCACTATTATCTCCTGAGTTTTCTGAAGCCATACAGTAGATAGCCTATGTGTGAGAAACACTGAAATTTGAGATCTAAGTTAAATATTTTTAATTTATTGAAAATTATTAAAAAAGCTAAATTAATCTTAAGTTAAATAATTTTCTATCCTTCATATGCAAACCAGCACTTTGTTAATGAAAAATTAACTAGAAATAATGCTTTTTTTATTTTTAGTATCTATGATTGATGTCAAACATGCCACAGCATTTTTATTTAGGTCTAAATTAAATGCTTAAAATGAGATTTCAGAGTTTTGGCAGAGGGCAAGATTATGAGGTTTAGGTTTTAGAAATTTCTTTAGATTTTTTTTGCGAGTGGATAAGGACAAAATATCAGATTTTTGTGTGAATTTTCTTTTATTTATTTGCTGTACATCATGTCTCTGTGTTTCTGTTGTTAGTATGTAAGGTCATGGAATTTTAATCTTTTTTTTTTTTTGTTTTTTTTTAAATATATTTTCTTTATAAAATATAATTTGGCTTGGCTTAGTGTGGTGGTACCCTGAACACATAGGTCACCTAAAATTAAAATTTACTCACTCTTAGGCCATCCAAGATGTAGATGAGTTTGTTTGTTCATTGTAACATGAATTTGAACTTTAAACCATTGCTTCTGGCCAAAATTTCTCAAAATTTCAGTTAATTTTCTTTCTTTTCTTTTTTTGGGTGAACTATTCCTTTAAAACAGGGGTGCCCAAACTCGGTCCTGGAGGGCCGGTGTCCTGCAGCGTTTAGGACACCAGCCCTCCAGGACAGAGTTTGGGCACCCCAGCTTTAAAACATGCACAAAAGGTTTTTTTCTTGGTCATTGCTATGGCTTGATATGGAGTCTTCATCATTTTATACATATTTTCAAAAGAACTATTTCTTTCTTTGGAGGTAAAACATTTTAACAGTGGAAAGTAAAGTAAATTTGTGTTCCTTTAATGTTAAGTATTTATAATCTGTGGACTGTCTCATCTTCTACTGGTTTTGAGCCACATTTATCACCCTCTCTGTAGTGCTTCTGTGGTCCTGAAGATGGCAGCATCCTATAGCAAATCTTGCCATCATCTTAATGGTCTGGAGTCACAAGATCGCTGTTAAAGCACACTTAAATTAAGAAGCAGAAGCGCTTTTGGAGAAGGCGTACGAATCATTACAATTATATTTCATCAGTCTGTTTGCCTATGATTCCGTTCTCTGTTCAAGTAATTTAAAACCCAATTGACAACATCTTCACACAGGCTGCTATTATTAATCAGCTCTTAGCTAAACCAAAGACTCTCTCACTCTCTTATTCACACAGCAATACATTCATACATCTCTGTATGTGTTTTTGTGGGTAAATGTTTGTTATGAAAGGTCTGAGCAGATGAAAACAGCGAGAACCTGAGTCAGAAAACTCTTGCAATGAGATGGTAGCAGAGAGCATTCACCGAATGGAAAACAATTACACAGTCACTGAATCCTCTTCTTAGATCTGATGAGGGTGGTTAGTGATGGCAGTGGCCACGTAATGGTGTGTGTGTAATTCGGTAATGCTTCTCATTGCTCAGCGACTCCAGATCTAAGCTGCCTAAGGACGACAATTTGTCAATTGACTCCGGGCCATTAAAAAAGGAACAGATCATCAAACTTTAAAGCAGATTTAGATTACTGAATGCAGACTCATTCAAAAGAGCATAATTATGTCATAAGTTGGTAATTTGTACATTATGATGTATTGATCTCGATTATGGCCTGAGATAGTAAATTTAATTCTGTGTCATTCAGCTCAGTTATTTTCTCAAAAATGGATCATTTGTTCTCCGCAGTTCATTGTAGACCGATTCAGTTCAGTTAAAGAGTCAAATGTTTGTTCAGACAGGAAATTAAACACAACTATAGTACTCTATAGAGTTTACTAGATGGACTAGATTTACTAGAAGGAGTAGTTCATCCAAAAATAAAAAATTGCTGAAGGTTTACTCACCCTCAGGTCATCCAAGATCACTTGATCATCTACAGTGAATGGGTGCCGTCAGAATGAGAGTTCGAACTGCTGAAAATAAAAAATCACAATAATCCTCAAGTAATCCACACCCCTCCAGTCCATCAATCTTGTGAAGTGAGAAACAAATTCATCATTAAAACGTTTTAACTTTAAACCGTCATTTCAGGCCAAAATACCAGTCCATAATCCATAATAATGTGTCCAGTGAAAAAGTCCCTGTTGTCCTCTCACATCAAAATCCACTGACGTAATTGTTTAGAATTGTTGTAAATGGTGATTGATCTGTGCATATTTCTCTTCTGATTCAGACGAGACAACATTTTACTGGAGAAAGCAATATTATGGATAGAGGACTCGTATTTAAGCAAGAAGTAACAGTTTGAAGTTGAAAACATCTTGATGGATCTATTTATTACAAACACGCAGCTTTGGCTTCACAGAATTTTAATCAATGGACCGGAGTCGTGTGTACAGCTTGTGGATTATTGCAATGTTTTTATCAGCTGTATGAACTTTCATTTTGACGGCACCCATTCACTGTAGAGGATCCATTGGTGAGCAAAGTGATGTAATGCTAAATTTCTTGAAATCTGTTTCGATAAAGAAAAAAACTCATCTTGAATGGCCTGAGGGTGAGCTAAATTTCAGTAAATTAAAATTTTTGGGTGAACTATTCCTTTAAAGAGTGAAATGTTTGTTCAGACAGGAAATTAAATGCAAACATATTTCTATATGGAGTTTACTCGATAAGATAACCCCGCTTCATGTGCAGCCTATATTTAAAGGACATTGTTTTATGTGATGCAATGAGTTTTTACATAGATTGATACTTTAATAGGACTGCTTTTTTTGCTTTTATAACTAACACCTGTGTTATTATTTCAGTTCAGTTTGTACCCTGAACCATGTAGCCATAATACAGTCTGATATAACCTCTAGTGATTCTGACGGTCTGTCAGGAAATAGTATTTCCAGAATGTAAATCATTTAAGTTTTTGCCGAAATTAACTAGCCCAATTCTCTGGTGCACGTTGCTGTTGGTCTTTTGTGGCAGGCTGTTGAGCGTTGATGCCGTTTGAATGCAGGAAGTGTAATGGGAGATAGCAGGGGAGAGAAGGACACTGGGTGGAAATAAACTCTGCCTAGTTTGATAAAGCCGCTTCATTACTTGGATATTGTGTGTCTGGAATCAGTATGCACGGAAGGGCCTCTGGAGGCTCAGGTTTTATTGGCGGTCCTTGCACAGCTAACTCTCATCCATTAAACAAATCATGGAGTCATGTATTAGATAAGCTCTACACCCGGCATCAAGGGTGTTTTTGCCAACCAGCGGAACCTCTGCTATTCACTCTCCTAATCCGGAGAATGAATTATGCGATTGAGAGCATCTGGAAGATATTGTCATACATACCATTCTGAGAGATTTATTAAAGAAACAAAAATTTGAATATTTTGTCGCTTAATTGTGTTGTTTGGGCTTGAGCTGACAAATGAGAACAGGAAAGTGTCTTAAGTGACAGCCACTGTTTTAAAAACGTAGTTACTTCTTTAAAAGAGCTTGTCGTCTGCATATAATGATAAGAAGGAGAAAAGGCCAATGTCATTTGCAGGGCTGAATGCTTGGGTGGAAACAGCTTGAGCTCCTGCTGGCTCTGACCCTCGTAACCCCAGAAGTGTGGTTATGACTCCCTCCTGTGGTGAAAGATCAGAACTACAGTAACTATGCAGCTACGCCACACTCCAGCAGAATGAGCTGTCAAATTGACTCCATCAGAAATGTGAAAAGAGTTTACAGGAACAAGGGTGCAGTGAAAATGAAAGTGCATAAGATATTTTAGGTCGACCAGTTCCTGGTTTCTTGTAATCACCACAGTGTGATTATATAAAATGTATAAAATCAGCTTTTATTTATATATATATATATATATATATATA
>NW_015551064.1:255301-273694 GCF_001515605.1 Sinocyclocheilus anshuiensis
GCTTTTTTGTTAATATTTAATTATCTATATGAACCTGTATGTATGTGTATATATATATGTATACACTTTATATAATATGGATATTTTGTTATATATATATATACACACACACACACACATGCACTGCGTGTTATACGTATACACACACACACACACACACACATTTTTATGATGTGTATGTATACATTTGTGGACTAGATATAATGTTTCAGTTTTGTACAAAACTGTACCTTCGTAGATATGTAATATTAACAAATTTATATTTAGGAGCACTAAAACATTAGCAGTTTTAGTCAAAAGCAAAAGAATAGATTATCCAAACTTTGGTATTGTATCTTTCGTTTGTTCTTGAGAAGTGTGGCTGTGTGACCAGTTTATATGAGGGTGTGTGTGAAGCATACCAGATGTTTTACTGTATTATTGCATTAGCTCTTGAGGAGTCATTAAATCTTTAAAAGTCAGGGAAACTTCTGTAGTCATATGCATGATTATGCTTAAGTTCGGCACTAAAATATTTAATGAAGTAGATATTTGCTCTTTTTGAGTGCAAGGACTAAACATTGTGATTTTTTTTAAAGTCAGTACAGTAATCCAAATGATAGGGAAAAAGTCATGGAATAAGAATGTAGATTAATTGAAGCCTGACATTAAAAGATTTACGAACATTAAGTTTGTACGGTCCGTATACACCATATTTAGAAATTTAGAAAACGTGGTTTTTATACGCACATACCTTTCTATAGCCATAGGTGGTACCATGGTGCTGTGATGGTAACCCGTGGAAGTACTATACTTTCTGATATTTTTTTAAGTGTACTACACACAAATTCTGTATGAGCTTTATTCGAAATAACGAAGTCATGCGTTCTCTGACAATTCATGTAGTAGGAAGTGTTTTTAAACCTCCTGAAATTTGAACAAACGCCCTGTTAAAGAAGACGCCGTATGCAGAACAAGACAGGTGTATTTAGAAGCGAGCGCCTCTTGAGCCAATCAAAAACGTATGCTGGGGGTGGGAGGGCGGGCACTCTTCTAATTATACAGACTTTGGACCAATTAGAATAACAGAGGGCGGTGCGTAGTTCGCTGGGGGCGTGTCTTTCCTGAGGACTATTTTACCATTTAAACGGGACGTCTTATTACGTTATTTACTCTGACACACAACAGCAGCACTTGAGAAGTCACTCCACCGCAGTTGCTTTCCTGTCTTAAGACATTTAAAATAAAAGGATATGGTGTTGGACATGTGAAATACACGGGCAACTTCAAACATGAAGCTGGCATCTTCTCTGTGTTGCCTCGGGTTTCTTCTCACTTCTGTGGCGGTCAAGCACATCCATTGATGAATAGTCATCGTGACTTAATTTTCAAACGTAGATCCATCCACAATAGGTGAATTCATCAATATATGAAACCTCAATATCGATTTAGTAGTATAAATGATGCTCTAGCCACCGATCCTCTATCACAGTCGAGCTGAACTGACCTCATTAAAAGAATCCAAGAAAACTTTATACGCTATTTGATGAATTTGAAAACCTTGAAACTATTTAAAAGGTTTCTCTTGTGTCTTTATGCGCGGTTTGCGTTGTTCGTTTTCACCTCTAATCAGTTATTTTTGTTACGATTAGACACACTGAATATTAACGAGCGGGTAAATTCGAGCCATTTCAGATGACTAATCGAAAGCATGTAAAGAGCACGAAGTAATCAGGTTTTATGGTTCGGTACTGATCTCAGTGTCATTGGCAAAGGCACGCGCTTCTGCGCTCCGCTGCGCTGCCGGAGGAGACACGATGCTGATCATCCAATTGTTATTTTAGATTAAATAAATTAAAAAGCCTGAAGGGAGAGCGATTTTATTAATGGGTTTACAGGTAAAACAAAAACACCATTGTAGGATATTCTGCAAAGTTACAGTAGTTACAAGTAAATAAATAACACATTTATTTCGAAAAGAAATGGTATAGTGTATAGCTCCGGATTGTTTTCTTTTGCTTGCAACAGTAGCAGAAACTCTTTTGTGTTGAAAAGTCATTTTAAGTTTCAGAAGAACTGTTTTGAAAGTGCAGGTGTGAAGAACATTAACCTTAACAAAAACAACAACCATTTTAACTGAAATTGTTTTACACTGAACAATTGTTGGGTAGTTCAAAATGTTGTGTAGTGGTTTGACATGTCACAGCAAGGCTGCATTTTAAAAGAACATGTGAAGGTAAAAATATAATTAAAAGTGATTAAAAGAAGTTTGGCATATGACCTATAATTTTCATATGCATGACAGTTTTAGCCTATAAACTGAAGCATGTCAGTTTTAACTACCCAAATATAATAAAGTATAAGTAAGTATAAAAACAGTCTATAATTGCATAAATACATAGTTGAATATTATGGATAAATAAGATATTTAATGTTAAATATATATTAAAAAAATATTAAAATCATGTACTCTTGTTTTGGTCAATAATATGTTCATTTTCGGGAGTTCTTGTTGTTTCTCATCAGTTGCAGGTTGTAATATGTGCAAATCTTGAAGTGTGTCCTTCTGTTGATTGCAGAATTAATAAAAGGCTTAATGATTATGATGATGAGAGATCTGACCACTGCAGTGTGCTGTTGTTTAGTTGGCTGTATTACTCATTATTGTGGTCTGTATCGATTATCGCTTCAGTCTGTCTGAAGACGGCTGTGAATTTAAATCAGTTTCTTCCATGACATTTAGGAGCCGTGCCAGTAGCAAGACTTGTGGGGAATAGTAGGAACACAAATATCAGTTTGTTAATCGGCTTAGTTTTGGATTAAGTCCCGTCAGTGAGACTGGCTGCTGATGAAAATTAATCGTTCAGCAATTTAACTCTCCTTCTCTCTATCTGATCTTTTTCTTGGATAGATTCCCTGTTACAATGGAGATGTGTAACAAGCATGAGAAGTGAATAATATAGTGTACACTAGTTCCTCTGTATATAATACTCTTAATATTGAGAAAAAAATCCTTAAATTTTAGCCAAACTGAACTAGATTAACACCATTTTAAGTGTTGCATTTCTTTATGTAGATTGCATAAAAACCTTGCTTTGAAAAAGTGCATGTTTAAATCAAGGAAAGACATTAAGTTAAATATTATTCTAAATGTAACTAATAAAGATTTTTTAACCAAAAAAAAAAAAATAAAAATTTTTTTTTCAAGCCTTTCTATTTATTTGTTTATTTGTTTGTTAGTATTCAGTTGGAAAAAATATTCAGTTTTTGATGACTGTGGGAAAGTAAGTTTTCTTACCTCACCTCCGTCTATTCTGATCAGGCCTCTCGAGGTTTCATACAAGCTTTTGATTGACAGGTCCCATGTGAGGCCAAAGTATCCCACGGGAATCTTCTCTCCTTTTCCCTTGCTTTCTGGAAAAGTTTCACCACTCTATTAAATACATTTTGAGTTTGCTGTCTTTCCCTAATGGAATGCTTTTTAATCGCTGCTTTTTTAACACTGTTGTTTACTCAAATCTTTTTTTTTTAATACTTTATAAAATGTAACTCCGTCTGTGGCTTATGATATGACAGACTTGTTTGTAAAGCATTGCATATTTATTTCCAGGCAGCCACATCTCAAGTTCACAGTACATGTAAATGTTTACACGGTGTGGCACAGACAGGAAGCCCTATCAACAAAGAAGGGTAAAGTATTTACTTTTATCGTGGCAGTCGAAGCACAGCATCACTCGCTCCCTTTTTATTTCGTCAAAATGAGAGGCCACAGTGCTACAAACGCCTGCCCACACAGCAATAACCCATTGTCTCACAAAGCCCATTTATTCAGTTTTTCTCCATCTTGGTCCAAGAAAGGCAGTCTGACCTCTGAGCCCATGTGTCTCAATGGGAAGAAAAGCAGCCTTTGATTCTGTTAGGAGCACCAACTCCTGCCAAGCGAAGGCGGGTCCTTGCGCAGCATGTTGCTCTCTGCTCTGGCTCTGAATGTGTCTCTCTCTCCCACTGGAGCTGCACTGACTGACTGCTGCTGCTGCTGTACATGCGCTGCCTCATCCTTCCAGAGGCTAATGGGAATTTGATGATTTGTTTGAGGATTTGATCATGGTAGACCTGCTACAGGCTCAAAACGCATTGCTTATTCGTTCTGTCACTTTCTCTCTATCTCTTGTCATAGATTTCTACACTGATTTAACCAACAAAAGCTGCCCTCTGGCTCCTTTGAGAGATTTTTATGAGGCACAAGGATCATACCTAGATGGTAATGTCTTCTTAAAGGAATAGTTCACCCAAAAAGAAACATCTTGTCACATTTACTTTCATTGTATATAGAAACAGAGATTTTTCTTTCGTGTTGCACAGTGAGAGAAACATGAACGTAAATAAACGATGACAGAATTACTATAATTATACTTTTAAAAATTCTCTAGCAAGATTACTTTTTATGGTGTTCGCCTTGTTCAGACAGGATGTGTTGCATTAAATATCTAGATCAGCTGGAACTGACATTTGGAGGCACATGCACATTTTTAGATATATTATTACTCTGCTGCCCAACATTAACACTAAATTTGCTCTTCCATATATAATTATGTAAACATAGAACATATGTAACACACATTTATATGCATGCTTCTCTATTTATAAATATACAAACAAAACTAACTTTACCCAGTTTTACCCAGGTGTGAGGTGCTAAAAAAAAACAAAAACTCAGTGAGATTTGATGTAATGGCCGGTAATGTTCATCTGACAGATGTACAAAGACCAACAATTACAAAATTGCCAAAAAATAAACTTGAACACATCCTGTGTACTCTCATCAAACTACTTTTTTTTTTTTCTTTTAGCATCTAGAATTAATTAAATTACATGGCCTTTTAGCAGTTACTAAGCAGAATTGTGTTACAATTAGTGCCAACAAGAAGTGTGAAATGCCTTTATAAAGCATGAAGTTTAACACTTACAGATAACGCACAGTGTCCATAAAGGAGAGATACAGAAGGAGAGAGAAAATAACAGAGATTGTGTTTATATTGTGGCCTTTCTTGTGTGAATTTATATTCACGTGCTGTTTTTACAATCTTCTATTGCTTCGACACATTACTGAACCGCTATCAGTATTCATACATGCAGTGTTTGACCATGGGTAAAAGGACATGGCAACTCATGTGTAATTCATAATGCAAAATTGTTTGCAGACAAACTGTTCATTCTGACAATAGCTTTTCCCATACGCTGAGTATCTTAAGAGAATCGCATCAGACAGAAGTCGGCTATTTTCCTTTCTAGGTCAGTTACACGGTAAGTCAGAAGTTCAGATCATTTAACCTCGGACTGCACAGTTCTGCTGGCTAGGGATGCTTTCTCTTTATCTAGTACAGCAGTAATTGCCAGATTGACCCCATGTAGCTGTTTTCTTGATTCCCATCTTCACAAGTTCAGCAGTGATGTATTGAAACAAGAGCAATCTCAGCTTGAAGAGAATGTGCTGGAATCGAACTATTTTGAGCTAAGAGAGGCAGTAGAACGATTGCAGCATGACAACACCTTCTATATGTTTTTTGGGCATTTCTTTGTACCTTTTGATTTCCTCTGTGCCCAAAAATGTCTCTTCTGAAAATCCAAAATATCCTTTTCTGCTAAGAAAGTGAAGCCCAGTTTACACGCATGACTTTTGCTACAGTTACCCCTGTCGTTTACACAACCCGGCGTTTTCAACCCTCAAAAACGGAGACTTTCGAAAACGCTGCAGACCCCGTTTTAGTTGAAAATTTCCATTTTAACGGACCAAAACGGAGACTTTTTGGCGCGGCTGCCCACATTCGCTCTGCGTATCCTTGACGACCGTGTAAACAATAACATCATGCTCATTTTGTATCTGCATGAATGGTCATGTGATATGCGTTTTCGGTTGTTTAGTGTGGACGGAGAATGTTTCTGAAACGCAATGAAAACGCCAGTGTAGATGAGGAACGTTTTCATTTTAAAATGCCGTTTTAAAATGAAAACGCACTAGTGTAAACAAGGCCTGAGAGTACGGCAGTGTAAGTTCAGTGCAAGTAAAGCTCAATCAAAGTGCTTGTGGTATAATTTTGATTACAACAACAACAAAAAAATATATATATTTCTTTAAAAATAATACAGAGTATGGTGAGGCACAAGTAAATGGGGCCAATTTTTAAAGGTCATAAAAGCAGAATTTTAGCACTTACATTAATTCTGTTAAACTTATTTGAAGTGTAAAGCGGTTTAAATCATCATTTTAGAGTCATTTTATGGTGTTGTAAAATTGGATATAACTACACGGAAAAGGTTTGTTAGGGAATTTTCACTGTAATTTGCTTCTTTTTTTTTTTTTTTTTGAAGGACAAGTGCAAATTATTTTTTGTGACAGTCAACATTGCGACACAAGTGCTGTCGATTGAGACATGTATTGAACCTTTGTTTGTTTTATTGTATGAAAGTATGACTACTTTGTTTGGGGGGAAAAAGCCAACATGATTTTGGGAGGTTGTCATGAAGTTGCTAGGGTATTCTGAGTGGTTGCTAGGTGGCCCAAGTCACAGTGATCCCTTCATATGGCTCTGGTCTCTACTTCAATGTCAATGGGATTTCCCCCCCCCCCACTTGTTTTATCGTCCACCGTGCAAAATTTGCAATACAGTTGCTTTAAAACTGAATATCTTCTTGACAAACCACACAATTTACTGTAGGTCTCATTCATGTCTGCGGCAATAAACAAGTTAAAAAGTGCCAAAAGTATCAACACTGCTGTTGATATAATTTAAACATTCCAGCTAATCATTAGCTCCAATTTTCAGATTTGCAGACTAGATTTTGTCCATTTCAGCCAAGTCAGAGTTTAGATGAACAGTCAAGTTTAATAATAGTTCTGTTCACATTTAAGTGACAAGGGTGAAAGAGTGACAGCCAAGAAGGCAATAAACAGTGCAACGCCAATCAGCGGCAAACAGCCACTCGCTATTGTTTCACGCAAACTCAAGTTCCACCTCTCCGCACTGACAAAATTCATAACGTTCAGTGCTCTGACTCATTATACAAAGTGCTATTCAGATGTACATGAGCTGTTCAGACGTCCGTAACTATGATGCTTGAGAGCTGCTTTTGTCCGTCTCTCCCAAAGCCAAAGACAGGCTTTGTCAGCCTACAATTAAGAACAGCAGAGGGCCTGTTAATAAGTGCCATTCCGAGGATTTTCGTCTGAGTGAGGACAGAGATGGAGAAAGCGAAACATTGGCTCTGATTGACACTGCCAATCGTTTAATACAGAGTTGTCCTGCTCTCCAGGCATCTCCCTCCATCTGCTTTAATTCTTCCTTTCAACTTCTTTCATCCCTTTTCTTGTGCATGCCACAAAAGGAAGAAATTAGTATGACAATGGATATAGGCCTAATCTTTGCTAAAACGCACTCATTACTGCAGCGCGTGGAATTAAAAGCGATTGTACGGAATTAAAGTTAATTGTGCATCCCCAATTTCTTGTCTTTTTTTCCCCTTGTTGTTCCCTCTGAGGTCGCTGACAACTAAGTGAGCTGTTTCTCCTTATTTAAACCACACCCTCCTCCCCTTTCGCTTTTTCCGAACTCCTGAATAATGAACTTAACAAATAAAAGAATAATTACAGACTTGTGTTCTTGGCTATAAACGAAATGCACCTCCCTCTAATGAGTGTTTCATGTTTTCTTTCTTGTGAGGGCCTGCTGAAGGGCCAGTTTCTCTGTATGCCTTGCACTCTTTCTCTGTAATCCTTTTTAAAAATATTCAGTGCTAATCTGCATTTACAATGTAATTACAGGAAGGCTTTGAGTGATACTGACCGTTTCAAAATGACTGTGGTACACGATTGGACTTAATCTTGATTTGCTAATGTGTGTGAGTAAATAACAGGAGCAGTCAAATATGTGGATGAATGGATTAGCGCTGAATATTTTGCTGGTACATGTCTTCTTTTAATAAAGTTTATTTATGGACCCTTTTTACAGACTGCGGTGATGCATTTCTGCAGTTATTAATATAGTAAAACAAGCAAAAAAAAAGTTAATTAATTTAAAGTATTACTTTATTATGTTTAATATTTCACTGGTACATGTCTTCATTCCTTTTTCACAGACTGTGATGACACACTTGCACAGTTATTGGTAATTAGTGAAACTAGCTATTTTTATTGAATTATTTATCCCCCCTTTTTTTTTTTTTTTTTTTGGAAAGTCATAGAAACAGTATTGTGGATTTCTTTGAATTTGGGGGAAATGGAAATGCTGGTCCCCACTATAGAAGTTTACCCAACTTTGATTCATTTATATTTATTATCTTATTTAATTACTTGGATAAATATATAAAGTCAGCCATTGAATCAATTAATTGTTTTTGTCTGAACCCAGTTTCACAGCTAATCAAGTACATTCCTCAATGATTCACCTTTTGGAAAGTTTTTGAATCACCATTAAGTAACCGTTCTGTTAGTTAAAATTTTCAATATTTTGTCCATCTCTGGAATGGACAGTCAAAATGAATTTTGTTAAGTACTTGATGAGTTAAAGGTGAAGTGTGTAATTTCAGCACCACTAATAACACCAAATTGCAATTCTCAAACACATTTCAAACACCCCCATCTGCCAAAAACATTTAGTCCCACCCTTAACTCATGGAATTTGAGTTAACTTTAAAAATCTGAAAAAGATTGCAGATTCGTTTCCTGCCACTCGTGGTGCAGAGATTGCACACTTCACCTTTAATTTATTTATCTTTCTTTCAGTGTTCCTCTCTCTGTTTTTATGTCATTGCTGTATAATTAAATGTTTGTATTCCCTCTTAGGGCCAGATTTTCATTGTGCTGCACGCAACAGACGCATTTTGTCCCCACTAATGAACTAATGGATATGAGCGGTTATAGGTGATTTGGCAGCTTGTAAGGAGACATCAGGGAGAGGGGAAATAGAAGAGATGGGAAATGTGAGTGCAAATGAAAGATTTAGAGGGAAGGAAAAAGACACTGAAAAGAAAGTGCTTACGAGAAAAGTGAATGCTTATGCTATTTATGAGAGTAAAATGGAGAAACGTGAAATGAAAGTTAATGGCAAAGTGAAGAAAGAAGCAATAGTGTGATTTAAATACGGAATAAATATAAAAATTCAATAACCAACGATGGAAAGGGAAAAATATGAGACTGAATCACAGGGTCAGACCAGCGCTGCGTCTACTGATCTCTAACGCTGGCCAGCAGTCTGTGCCAGTCTCTGTGGACCAGCAGTCACCTTGGTGCAGAGGAGAAATAACTTCGGCCGTAAAGGCACATAAAGCACTGAATGAGAGGAAAGGGGGAAAGGCAATTGACCTTGGCTGGCTGACTGACTGCAGGAGAGGTGAGCCATGTGCTGAGCAAAGACTGTCATTCAACTTGAGGAATAGAGAGATGCTGTCTTTGTCTGTGTCTGCTGAGTTATTTTTTTCTGTCAAAGTCTGTTTTTAGCTCAGTTGTACCTGGAAGTGATACTGAGCGATTTCCCCAATGAATGGACTCTGAAACAAGCTCATTCTTCTGTCGATAGTAGAGTTGGAAGCCGAGAAAATGTTTTTTTCTTCTTGCTTTTTAATACCCGGAACTGAATGATGTTTGGATGGCTCTCATGAGCTGGTTCTTTTTAGTGAATCAGAACCATACATTGCAGCCATTGTAGGCCAATCAATTTCTGAGTGAATGACTCTTATGAGCCAGTTCTTTTAATTGAATCATTGGTCGCACTGGTTTATAAGACTCATTCGCTGGTTGCGCTGTATGTTTTTTTTAGTCTAACTAATTCTCACGTGAATGAATTTTATGAGCCCCCTTTTCTTAGTGAATCAATGTGCAAACAATGTAGTCCAACTGATTCCTGAACAAATTACTCTCGTGAGCCTAATATTATGAGCCTCAGCTTACTTTTTTAATTGTTTGGTTTGTGAAAGTCTGTGTAGTTACTTACTGGTTTTTGCAGTGCAACCAGTGATTCAATATAGTCAGTGTACTGGACTGAATTTTATCCGCCTCTAAAAGGACTGAAAAGTCATCAGCATATTTGTGTAAACAGACTTTTTGCAAGAATTTAGCAATTAATTTCGCAATCATTTCATAATTTTGAAATGGAATTGCATGTGTGTTTTCCCAAACAGTTTTTCCTCAAAACTACAGAAAGAAAAGTTAATGGAACCACATTTAGAAAACAGAATGTAATGTTAGATTCTTTAAAATTCTTATGCCTAGTATAAGGTGATTCAGTAGAGTAGAAAATGAAGGGCAGCACTGCAGGGTTTAGTAGGACTTTGGGCTTTGCATAGCAATTTTGTTGCAATGTCATCTCTGTTGAGTTTTGCCTTCTGTGACTATTTACTGTGGACAGTGGTGCTTAATCTAGGAGGCCTGCTGGTGACCTGGCTATAGATTTAATGGTTTGTTACACACTTGTACACACGCACACATGACTGAGACTGAAACTTGCTCTGTAAATGCTTCATGCTGAGGTGTCTGCTGGTTGAATGTCTCCTGCTTCCTGATACACATGCATAAAGACACATTAAACCCCCCAGCAAGGTGAACGGAATGCTGATGCAGAATCATTTTGGAATATGGAGGGAGAGAGACAGCAAACATAGAGAGAGGCGAGGGAAGAGGATCTCTAATTTTAGCCGCAAAGACTCGAAGGCCAGATATTCGCTTCTTTCTTTTTTCGTTCCCTTTTTTTGGCATGGGGTTGAGTGAAAGGGGCATGGGTACGATTCCCAGGAGTGCTGGGTAAAGCAGCCACTATCAGAGAGGCTGGACAGCCCAATTAATCAGAACTCACTCTGGGGAGCCACAAGCCTCTGACAGGGACGTTTTATTCTGGCATGCCACCGGACACCCAAAGTCTGTCATCTACACAACCACTGCGTGCTGCTCACTTTTTCGGTCTCTATCACACACCACTGCTCCATCTTTTCTCCCTCCAAACTCACCGCTAGCACACCCCAGGGATGCCCGAAGGATTGTGATCTGTGGTACACAGAAGAAAAATATGCCATGCAAAAGTTATGAGTCATACCACCTACTGTACGGCATTCACATCCTATGCAAAACACTTCAGATGAATTATTTATTATTATTGTTATTTTGACAGGTAAATTGCATACTGGTATGTCTACTCATATCATAATTGACTTAATTTACTCAATCAGCAAAATCCTACGTTTCAACCTTCTATGAAAAGCCATCATATCAGACCTCATCAATAATGACAGTACCAACATGAACATTTTTGGAACTTGGGATAAAATCTGTTGGACAGTCCACCTTGTACATAAGTTTAAAAGGCGATTTGTTTTTGGTGACTTTTGTCTGGTTTAACACACTACTATTCAAAAAAATAGTAGTGACTACTATTAAGGTCTTTTTGTTTTTTGTTTTTTTTTAAAGAAATTAAATTGACTAAAAGTGACAGTAAAAACTTTTACGTTGTTACAAAATATTTCTGTTTCAAATAAATACTGTTCTTTTGAAGTTTCTTTTCAGTCCTGAAAAAAATGTTTCCGTTTCCACAAAAATATTTACCAACACAAGTGTTTTCAACATTGATAAGAAATGTTGCTTGAGCACCAAATCAGCATATTAGAATGATTTCAGGAGTAATTTTACAAAATAAAATAAAAATTAATTTTAACATAAATGCACATTGTTCTAGAAGGATGGCATCATGCCCCCCGTTTATTAACGAGCTGCAGTTTCATTACATCACGCGCTGGCACAGATGCAGTATATTAACGCCAGGGGTCATCAATAAGGTGCAGATTGGTCCTCAATTTGTGTTTCCAACACACTTTTTCACAGCGCATCACACGCTCAAACTCATCAAAAGTCAACAAGTTCCAGAAGCAACAACGACTTATCCAAGTGACTGCTGCAGAACGCACGCAAGAGAGAGACGAGGCAGCGCAGATTGCGCGTCTTATAAGTGAGTGGGAGTTTACCGAACGTGGCACTTGCGTGAGTTAACACTGTATGCAATACCCGCAACAATGTACTCAAGTAAAAGTAATAGTACACAATTTTTTAACTACTCAATAAAGTACAATTACTGATAAAAAACTACTTAATTACTGTAACGTGAGTCGGCCTATCTCACGGTTCTCAACCAATCAGATTTGAGAACCAGAACGAACTGTTGTATAAATGTGTGTATATATATATATATATATATATATGTATACACACACACACACACACACACACACACACACACTCTACCGGTCAAAACACACACACTCTACCGGTCAAAAGTTTGGGATCAGAACGATTTTTAATGTTTTTTACAGGAGTTTCTTATGCTCATACAAGGTTGCATTTATTTGATCAAAAATACAGGAAAAAAATTCAAGTTGTGAAATATTATTATGATGTAAAATAATGTTTTTCTATATTAATATACATTCAAATCTAATTTATTCCTGTGATACAGAGCTGAATTTTCAGCATCATTACTCCAGTCTTCAGTGTCACATGATCCTTCAGAAATCATTCTAATATGCTGATTTCAACTCCGTGGTGGAAACTGTTGTGCTGCTTAATATTTTTTTGGAACCTGTGATACTTTTTTTTTTTTTTTAAGAAATTACAACTTTTATTCAGCAAGGATGTGTTAAATTGTTAACAAGTGATAGCAAAGATTTATATTGTTAGAAAATATTTATATTTTGAATAAATGCTGTTCTTTTTTAAACTTTTTATTCATTAAAGAATCCTGAAAAAAGTATCGCAGTTTCCAAAAAAATATTTGGCAGCACAACTGTTGCCAACATTGATAATCTGTTAATCTAATAATTAATCAGCATATTAGAATGATTTTTTTAAGGATCATGTGACACTTTATACTGGAGTAATGGCTGATGGAAATTCAGCTTTGCATCACATAAATAAGTTATATTTGAAAGAATATTAAAATAGAAACCATTATTTTATATTGTAATAACATTTTGCAAGATTACGGTTTTTTTTCTGTATTTTTTATCAAATAAATGCATCCTTGATGAGCATAAGAGACTTCTATAAAACAAAAAAAAAACATTACAGGCCTTACTGATCCCAAACTTTTGATCGGTAGTGTATATATCATGCATATTTAGTTTAAATGACACTAGAGAGCTTATATTCAAATGCAGGTGTTGCCAAAGCTAAAGTAGTGTGCAAAATCTGTGTGGAGATTGTAGCCTTAACGGAGCTGAGAAAGTGTCTTTCATTCATCTCTTCTCCCTCTTTTGACATTTTCCAATTTTCTTCTTGTCGCTTGTTAAGTCATAGCTTGGGATTTTATTTGAGAGTGATTTTATTTGTGATTGCGCATTTGTCTGGAGGGTCATGTAAATTTTCCGACATCCTCTGGTAAATTCACATTTTTTTTGTCATCTGTCTTTCTATTTCGAGTGAACAAACTCTTGATCTTGTTGTTTTTAACAGCCCGACTAAACACTGTTTGGGGGCGACCCACTGCTCACTTGTTCTCTCTCTGCACCTTTCTCTTTGAACTCTTTCTTTAAGGTGTTGAAGCCAAAAGCTAGTGTGCGTAATTTATTTTTCTTGACCAACACACCATAATTGATTGCTGCAAACAATATGGGTAAGCAGAAATGTGGAGAAGATCTGTTTATGGAAGAAGAGGAAGTTCAAAGGAAGTGCTTGTCAAAGAGGGACGCAAGCACAATCAATGGTTAATGCATCAGTTTTTTATGAACTAATAAAAAAGATGCTATCGGTATGATTTTTTGAAAGAAGTCAAGAAAATAAATAAGTTAACATTTAAAAATGTGAAATATTTTTACGTATTACAATAACATTTTACAATTTTCAGTGTTGAAAACAGTTAATATTTTGATTAATATCTTTATGGAAACGGACTTACTGTTTTTTAGGATTTTTGTGATGAATAAAAAGCAAAATGCTGATGAAAACAGCATTTATACAAAAGAGAAAGCTTTTGTAAATATGTAAAGTCTTTATTGTCACTTTTAATCCGTTTAATGCATATAGCTGAAATGTATGACTTATGCAGTAGTGGATCCAAAAGAATGCATTTTAATAGTTTTGTGTCTTCAGTGAATCAAACTCATGATGTTGGTGTAACACTATGTCCTATTTATTTTGCTAAGGATCCCTAATGTGTCAATTAATATAATTTGCTGTGGTCAATTGTGCAGCTAACCAATAGAATTATGGGCATCCAGCAGTATTGGAACTCTTAAGTGTGAATGCCCAATAACTGTATCCCCTGAGTATTCTGAGCATCTCCTTGTGTGATCCTCACATACTCCCATCGTCTCCCGTGCTCCTCTTAGCATGTGTTTAGGTTTCTACGCTGTGGCCTATGGAGTGATAATACCCAGCTTTGGTGTTTCCCAGACTCCTCTCCCATTACCCGAGTCCTGTGGTCTCTCCTGGGGCTGAGCCTGTAAAAGAACACCGTGCTCGGAGACAGGCCAAAATCCATGAACAACAAACCTGCTGTCTCTGAGTTAAACAGCCCCTGTGATGGAGGAGCCATCTCTGCGGAGATTCTTTGATCACGTGATCGAATGCGGAACATATCCAGAATTTTTTCTCCCCTCAGACAACACTGTCTCTTCTCAGGTAGTTCAACCTGTAAGCAGTTTTGTGGATTCAGGTTTGCTTTTATTCAGTGCATAAATACTGGAAGCTGGAAGTGTGAGAGGTAAAAGTGCTGTCTCTTTCTCTATATTTCCCACTCACCCACTGACAGGCACAGGATGAGTAAAACACTGTACAAGACATTGTACAGATTTTCTCATTGGGAAAGAGAAAACTTGTCATTAGTTGTAACCCTTCTTTTCAGTTTACCCAGAAGGTGATGGTAATATTATACATCGCTATGCTTTATAAAGCAACAATGTATTTTTTCCTCTGCATTTGTTGGTTGTTTGTTCCTCTATGGGCACTTTTATGGCATGTTTATGGCCCAAGGGCCATAAATAGGCCATAAATAGGGTTTAAAAATAGTTTTTATATGAAGGTAAAAATAACAATTGGCGTAGTCTTGGAAATGGATAAATTTTCCAGCATTTCATTTAAATGAGACATGAAATCAAGAAAATGCAAAAAGTCAAGTTAAATATCACTTATGAATACAGTATTTTCTTAATGTGTCAGTTCCAATCATGCACAACTGTTTTTTTTTGTTTTTTTTTCAACATTTTTATTTTTGTTGTATGAAGGTCAGATTAAGACATTTCAGTGAAATATTAGACATAAAATCAAGAAAACAGAAAAGTCATAGTTAAATGTCACTTATGAATATAATATTCTATTGTGTCATTTCTAATCACACACAATCTGTCAAATTGTGCAGAACAAGTGTTAAAACATTATTTAATTGTATTTAGTATGCATAAAATTCTTGCTACAAAATAAATCTTATCATTATATCAATATATATGATGCAATTTAATATACTAGTAAGTTAGAAAAGTGTATTTTAAGGGCGTTTAATTTCTAAAAATCTACAGTGACAAAAATGCCCATGTTGTTCCCAACAAGTGCCCAGTTGAAGAGACACCCATACATTCTTGTTACTGTCTCATGTGAAATGACAGCACACATCCAGCTGGGCCTTTATTGTGTATTCTTGGTTTTCTTTATTTCTTCGCTCTCTTTCTTATGCAGATTCTATCTGGGCATTTTTCCACTTCGTGCTCTCTTCTCGGAGTTCATGACTCGTTCAAGCTCGCATCTAGTTAGAGTACTTGTTCAACTCAGTTTATACATGTTTTCAGTGCCCCATCTCTGCCTGAGCAAACCAAGCTATAGCTATTGGCATCCTGACCTGTACACATAGATTACGCTAGATATCTTTAGCAATACTGTTAATTTTTTTCCACCAAAGGGTCTTCCATCCAAATACTAACCAAGCTTAGCTTTCGAGAACAGATGTGATGAAGAGTACCCATGGTTGTTTGTCCCTAATACTTTCAGTATAAACTTGTGATAACGAGCAAGTATTGGCTCTGTGGTTGTTCTTACTGCAGGTTTGGGGTTTAGAGCAGAATGTTTGAGGAATGAATATCAGTACTGTGCTGCCTGTAATTACACTGTGACCTCCCCATATGCCCAACCTCATCCCACAATGCCCAGAGTCCATCCCCTCACACCCTGCCCATCCTCAGCGAGCTACAATCAGCCATGTTGCCAGTGCCAGTGTGGCATGGGTTTAATTAGCAGAGTATAAGGGCACCCAGCTGCCAGGTCCCATCATTCTAATGGGCACTCATACTCCGTGCCCCTGGGGGAGCTGGCAGGTTCAGTTGCTCTCCCCACTAGCACTCCTCCATGAGCCAGGTCAGCAAAGAGAGTCTCATCTTCTCTGCTGTTTTGTAATTGTGTGTATAGTGGGGTCTGAAAGTCCACTAGTGAAAATGCTTCTGTTTTGCGTTTTTTAAATGTAATAATAAAAAAAGTTTAAACAAGTTGACTGAAAAGTAAAAAGTAAAAAAAAAAAAAATTTTTTTTTTGAGTATTTCGCTTTAATGAGAGTAGAAGACATAAACTTCAAGTTTGTATAAAACCTGATTATCAAGTTCTCCAGCATGATTTGTGGTTTATCAAAAGAGCATCTTGTGCTTTAAGGGAAGTGTGGAAAATTTAAACTTTTGTCAAATTGTGCTTATTTAATAAGTGACATAAATATTGCAGAATCTTGAATATTTCTTATTTAATTTTTCCCTGAAACTGCTCTTTATTTTTTTATTTATTTTTTTTTTAATCCTACTTTTGGACCCCACTGCACAAGTAAGATTAAATATTACCATATTTCCAATGCCATAATTTAATTTTTATTCTTAATGTGCTTTTTGATATCAGTGTACAGTTTACACAATGTTATGAATCTCAGCTGTGCAAGTTATTAAATGTCATCTAATATTTTGCTGCCTAAGAAGCTTAAGTTAAATTTTTTATTTTTGGGGACCTTGCAAAGCTCTACGAAGAAGCTTCTGATTCAGCAGATTTAGCACTTTGTGTTATTGATCGCTCTGTTGCTTCTCTGTAACCATCTGTCATGTTGTGAAGGGTGAAGGGAGAAGCCCAAAGCATGGCTGAGGGAACCAGGACGCTCTGGTCTGAACAGAGCATTGCCACTTCACTGGCCAGTTTTTCCAACAGTGTCTGTGCCAACTTCAGCTGCAGAGCACAGCGACTTTTACATTCTCTTCTCAGCTGCCAGCAAGAATTTATAATAACTCAACACATATGACATACTTCTCCCACACACACATAAAGAGTATGTTTAGAATTTGTTTTAAGAATTGAGTTTAAGAGTTGCAGGAGTTGAGTTGTGCTGGATAACACCATGAAACATGGTTATAATCGTTAAATAAAACTATAACCATTAAAAAAAAAAACTAAAAATGAATAAAAAACGAATAACACTATCAAAAAATCTAATTGACACACAATTGGTTTCTCAATGAGCCTGGTTATGATAATAGTTGATACAATATCATGAGGAATAAGTATAAAACATATATATATATATATATATATATATATAATGTATGTATGTATGTATGTATATGTGATTTGTATCATGCCAGCCGTGGCTTGATGTCAGTAGAATCTAATCAAGCATTAGTGTCCTGGCTGCAGCTTGTACTCACCGGTCTTCCATCCACCACATCTGTACCAGTTCCCTGTGGAAAGTTCTGGGGGCATCAGAGAGGGAGGAAGTGGGAACATTTCCCTGCTTTGTAGCCATCTGCCCCTGCATTTCCCTAATTTAATTAATTAGAGAAACAAACCTGACAAAATGCTCATTAGAGTCACTCTCCAGATTGTAGTAAGTGACGGTGAAGTAGGAAGGGCGGGCAGAACAGGTGATGCTCCACCCCAACTTGAGTGTACAATTAATCGAATATGGAATGGTTTTCATGCGTGTTTTGTTCTAGTATTGGGACATTGCTCACTGTCTGTGTATAGTTTGTTCAACATTTGATTAGTAGTTTGTTGTTCACAACCAGTAAGTAACTACGCTGATTTGATTCTCTTTAGCCATAGGTACACAGAAACATTGCTTGATTCATTGAATGACTTGCAGTTCAATAAGTGAGTCAGATTAATTCAGTAATGGTGCCAATTGATTAATAAGTGGTTTTGATTCACTAACAAATGTATGGAATGTGCAGAAACACTTGTAGAGTATTTTAAAACAAAATTAATGTTTGATAACCGCTAAACTCAGATTTTTTCCCCTTGGCTTTTTCATAATAATAGATTATCTGTTAATAACTCTAGTAAAGTAGTGGTTGACCAGACCTTTTTTTTTGTTGTTAATGGTGTTACAGTATCTAAACAGCACGGCGGCTGATAAATATAATATACAA
>NW_015551064.1:273710-291670 GCF_001515605.1 Sinocyclocheilus anshuiensis
TGTGAACAATATTTGAGAGAAATAGGCCTTTTGTGTACATAGAAAAAGTCTTAGATCTTTGAGTTCAGCTCATGAAAAATGGGGGCAAAAACAAAAGTGTTGCGTTTATAATTTTGTTCAGTGTATATATACACACACACACACACACACACACATAAAACTTATTTTTTAATAATAACAATCTTTATTTACAACTTACAGAAAAATACAGCATTTTAAGATCGTTCATTTATGTATATATTTAATGAATTTATATTTTATACAATATTTATTCAGTTATATTTTTAATTTGTAATTAAAAATTATGGGTTTTTTGGGGCGCTACTGTCACACACAGACTTACACACTTACACACAGACGAAACTTACTAGAGAAGTGTGAAGTGTGACATAATACACCTCTGTGACAGTTCAAAGTTTCAATGGTTTTTCATAGACTTAAGCTTTAAAGCCTTTCATCCAGGTCGCCAGTAGCAAACAATGGAGCGTGTTCTGCTGGACAAGCTAAGTAATTACACCATTTTAAGCATTTTATCTGCGTTATATGTTCTGTAAAAAAAAATGTTCATAATGTAAAATGTAAATGTAAACTCCAAAATTGTCCAAAGTTTGATTCATCATATTAATTGGCTAATTGGTGTTTCACTACTTTAAATGCTAGTTTAAGAGTTGTGAAAAGTCTAAAAGAAAGCCATCATTGGTAAAAGTATAGATGATGAGCACAAAATACATTTGTTAAAACCCAAATCTTTCATTTACCTCTTGCTTGCCTCTTACCATTCTTGCTTTTGTGAGACTGCTGGACCCAGAGCATTTGGATTGCAGGACGACTCGCTCTCTCGCTGACAGACGGGAGGATGTCTGCCTGACGGGCTGTGAAGGGTAGAGGATTTAGCGCTAATGGAGGGGATGCTAATGAAGGCATGAATGAATAACTAAGAGGAGGGATTGTTTATGAGAGCTGCAGGTGAGGTGAAGAAATGTGCAATCGTGCTAGCAGAAGCTCTAACGACAGGCAACTGCAAATTGGCAGCGGTGTTCTGCGCTGTAGTGCGTTTCGCTGCCTTCCCAGTTGTGCACACACACACTGCACACACACAGCTGTCACCCGGACTCATATCGTCCATCAAACTGGCATCTCAGGCTGAGTGTGATGCTAAAAGGCCATGCACCGATTGGCATGGGATGTCTCCTCACTTTAGCACACCGGATTCTAACCTCTTTCCTTTCTTTTTTCTGCCTCTGACCCAGTTTTTATGTGCTGCGTTGGTATGCATGCAGAGTTGTTTTTGGACTTCTAGGAAAATGTGTACATTTTTATATTGTGTAACAGGTTTAACTACATATTGTACGTACTGTCAAGGAAACACTGACTCATCACTATTAAGATAAACAGGCAACTAGAAGATATTAAATTAATTTTCTTGAAGTATGAATTACACAACGGTTCAAAAGTTTGGGGTCAGTAAGAATTTTTTATGCTTTTGAAATAAGCTTCTTATATGCTTACCAAGGCCGCATTTATTAAACAAAAATAAAGTAATATTGTGAAATATTATTAGAGCTTACAGTTTAAAATTTTCTATTTTAATATAATTTAAAATGTAATTTATTTCTGCAATGGTAAGCTGAATTTTCAGCAGCTATTTATCCAGTCTTCAGTGTCACATGATCCTTCAGAAACCATTCTAATGCTGATTTGGTGCTCAAGAAATATTTCTTATGAATGGTGAAAACAGTTGTGCTGCTTAATATTTTTGTGGAACAGCATTTATTTGAAATATAAATCTTTTGTAACATAAATGTCTTTACTGTCACATTTCATCAAGTTCATGTTGAATAAAAGTATTTTAATCATGACAACTCTTGGAAGATTTTAGCATGGTGATGGATATGACAATGTTAATGTATTTGGTATTGGCGGAATAGATCTGCTACGCTGCTGCTGAATTGCTGCTGCTGTTGGTTATTGCTGTAGTTGTAGATTATTGCTGCTGCTCCAAGCAAGTACAGGAACTTGCTACTGCCAATGCATACGGCGATACGGTGCCGTGAGTATTTAAGACATACTGCTGCTGCACAAATAGCATATAAAATAACCCGTAACAGATCTATACAGGTGGAGCTGGGGAAGTTGGAGGGTTTCAGAGAAACTCTGAAAGCGCGCTGCAAGAATCTCTAGTGAATGCTAGTCAGCCATATGAATGCAAGGCAGTAAGCTTATTGGCTGCATATGCAGCATGAACCAATCAGCTTGTGCCAAGTCGTTTAACTCTCTGAATATCATCAGTTACGTTAACAACCCATCAGCCTGTGCCATCTACAGTTTCATGTCTAAACTATATATTTTAATCATGACAACTCTCAGAAGATTTTAGCATGGTGATGGATATGGCAATGTTATTGTATTTGGTCTTGGCAGAATAGATCTGCTACGCTGCTGCTGCTGCTGAATTGCTGCTGCTGTTGGTTATTGCTGTAGTTGTAGATTATTGCTGCTGCTGCAAGCAAGTACAGGAACTTGCTACTGCCAATGCATATGGCGATACGGTGCCGTGAGTATTTAAGACATGTTGCTGCTGCATAAATAGCATATAAAATAGCCCCCCAACAAAGCTGGAAGAAGAAAACAAAACAATTAAATATGTATGCTGCTGCTATACAATAATATGCTTAAAATCATCCCTATAGGCAGAAGAAATATAAAAGGTAAAACCCCCCAGAACAAGCAGATCTATTGCCAAGACATATGTACTGCTGCTGCTCCAGAGAGCCGTGAGACCGTGTGTTTGCTATCTATGTGAGCCTGGGCCGGCTTTGCCGAATGGCTTAACGCTAGTGAACTATTGCTGTGTGTACCTGATCGGTTGACCAGATAACTTAAACTAGTGACCTGAGTTAAACGTGTTTCTGGGCTAATGGAGCCCAGATAAATTAACTAGTGGCTTAACGATGTGAACCTGGGTGCTGCATCCTTAGGTTTATTTAACTAATAACCTAAATAACTGTGTGTCTGAGCCAATAGCTCAAACTTACCTAGGTAGAAACGTGCACTGCGTGTCGTTAACAACAGGAATCACACTGTAGGCTAATAGATGAAGTAACCCCCAGCACCCTCCTGGCTCAGGCTCGTGCGAGTTTACTGTGCGAGCTGTTGTGGTTGTAATATTTAATCAGAATTTACGAAGCATAATCTACTGCTGCTGCATTAAACCTGCTGCAAGCCCTGTTGAATAAGCAAAGTAATAAATGCCTATTGCACTTTAAAGAGTTAAATTTACCCTCCATGATTTATCACTAAAATTTCATGTAACTAAAGCGCTTTCTGCTGCCGCTGCTATATTAGCAAAAATAATATGACTTTCTATGCATGCTGCTCCTAATATTATTTCTAACCTTGCAACTGAATTTGCTATGCATGCTATACAGTTTGCTAACATTGCGATCTTAATAGCTACGCATACTGGCTGCTGCACAAAAGTACTTAGAATTGCTACTGCCACTTTATAAATAACCAAAAACAACCAATTAATGCTTATTCCGCTTTGAAGAGTTCTATAAACACTGCTGAATTGAATAGCAAAGTGATACAATGCCTATTTCACCTAAAAGTTCACTACCATCCAAGCGTTATCTTATCACTGAAATTTCATGCAACTAAATGTACTTTCTGTTGCCGCTGCTATATAAGCAACAATGATAATTGGATTGCCATGCAGACTGCTGCTAATATTTCTAACATTGCATCTGAATTTTGTTATGCATGCTACTGCTATTAAAATTCACTAAACTAGCGATCTGAATAGCTATGCATACTGCTGCTACAGCGGCACAAATGTACTTAGAATTGCTAAGCGTCTTTATTAAACAAGCATTTCGCTTTGAAGTGTTCAGAAAATCTACTGTAAGCCCTGTTAAATAGCAAAGAAATAAAATGCCTATTTCACTTAAAAGAGTTACTTACCCCATGCATTATCACTGAAATTTCAAGCAACTAAAGTACTTTCTGCTGCCGCTGCTATATTAGCAACAATTTGACTTCCTGCTGCTAATATTATTTCTAACATTGCATATGAATTTGCTACGCATGCTACTGCTATTAAATCCGCTACAAGCGATCTGAACAACTATGCATACTGCTGCTACAGCTGCACAAAGGTACTTAGAATTGCCAAGCCCCTTTTTAATAAATGAAACGCAAGTGATGCCTATTCGCTTGAGGAGTTCACATACCATCCATTTTTAGTCACTGAAACTTCAGCAATTGTAAGTTGCTTTGGATAAAAGCGTCTGAAAAATGAATAAATGTTAATGTAAACTATGGTCTACCTACTGCTGCTGCAACTAAACGCATGTTTTGATTTGCTATGTGTACTGCAATTAATAATTCGCTAATAACGCAGTCTGATTCTATTGATACTGCTGCTACGCTCCATGAAAGTACTAGAATTGCTGTAGCCCATCCATGCATTATCACTGAAATTTCATGCAACTAAAGTACTTTCTGCTGCCCCTGCTATATTAGCAATAATAATTGGTTGCTATACAGACTGCTGCTAATATTATTTCTAACATTGTATCTGAATTTGCTATGCCATTCTGCTGCTATTGAATTCGCTAAAATTGCGATCTGAATAGCTATGCATACTGCTGCTACAGCTGCATGAAGGTACTTAGAATTACTAAGAGTCTTTATTAAACAATGAAACGCAAACAAATAATGCCTATTTCGCTTTGAAGAATTCACAAAATCTCTGTACACCCTGTTAAATAAACGAAGTAATAAAAGCCTATTTAAATTTTAAAAGTTACTTACCCCATGTGTTATCACTGAAATTTCATGCAACCAAATACTTTCTGCTGCTGCTGCTGCTATAAACAATGCTGCTACATTTGCTGTAAGCCCAACTGAATACACAAATAGTAAATACTAGTTTAAGAGTGTCCTACTATTAGCTACATTGTACATGGGCTACTGATTGGAAATTATTATTATTAGTACTATTTTATATTTTAAACGAATTCATGATTATCTTTAAACCATCACTAAACATGACTTTCATTATAAACTCTTCACTATCACTGAACCAAGATAACGAGTGAAATAGACAGTTATACAGTTATACAGGTTCACCTTGACTTAAACTGTGAACAACTATGAAACGCCAACTGCAAACCGACCCCACTAGTGAGGTGTACATCTGAAAGCGATCTGTTCATGGTTAATGTAGAAATGAATGCCCACAGAATATATCAAAAGCACTGGAGATTTCGGGCAAATAAGGTAATCCCCAATTCACTTTACTGTTCTAAATCCGCGATGCTTGACGTTGTATTCTCACATACATGAACTAGCAACACTGCTTGCTGCTGCTGCTAATGCTACTGCTGTTGTATGAACTAGACATGCTTAGTAATTACACCTCACACGAATAACCTGCGCGTAGTTTTACAACTTGTATGTTTTCTAAATGTAAATCTGACGAACGCAATAATCCGCTGAATCAGAGTGAAGACCGTGTACTTATCTTAGCTGTTTAGTTTCAGAGAAACTCTGAAAGCACGCTGCAGGAATCTCTAGTGAATGCTAGTTAGCCATATGAATGCAAGGCAGTAAGCTCATTAGCTGCATATGCAGCATGAACCAATCAGCTTATCATCAGTTACGTTAACAACCCATAAGCCTGCGCCATCTAGAGTTTCATGACTAAACTATATATGAATTTTCTAAATGAATATATAAATAAACTTGACCCCACATTTTTGAACTGTAGTTTATTTTCATTAAATCCAAGAAAGTGGATACAGGTATACAGGAAGGTAGGCTTTCTCAAAACCAAGCTAAAATTAATGTAAGTTCTGGATCAGCAGGTGTCTATTGGTAAGGGTCACTAAGAGACAGAAGAGACAGCACTTCTTGGCATCATTGTGAGAACACAGTTGAAAATTTTCCTCCTCTCAGTATCTCATCAGGGGAAACAACTGCTGTCCGGAAGCTCTTTTACTATGCTTTAAAGTTGTTTTGATAACATAGGCCTTTGTAGGGTGCTTTTGAATAGATTGTACTGTAAATTACATAATATATTTTAGGGCTGTGCAATTAATCGCATGCGACTGTCATGCGCATCTCGTTAGTAAAGCCGGTTCCGTTGATTGGTAGTAAATCGCCATCACCTGCTTTCAGATAGAGCGGCATTTACTACACAGAGCCGTAGTTCACTGAAAAGCTAGGCAATATTGCATTCATAATCGCAGATGAATCGCATTCGATTATGAACGCGATATTGCCTAATTGTCAGTGAACTACGGCTCTGTGTAGTAAATGCTGCTCCATCTGAAAGCAGGTGATGGAGATTTACTACTAATCACGGAACCGGCTTTACTGACGAGATGCGCATGACAATCGCATGCGATTAATTGCACAGCCCTAATATATTTGTTTTGACCCTTTGAAGGTAAGAGATGTAACCAATATTCAAACACACCTACATTTTATAGATGCAGACTTCTCTTTGGCCACATACGGTACACGCTGCAGAGCTTTAGGAGAGACTGCGCTTTTAAGTATGGTTATTAATTCACCAAATGATTGTTCCAGTATACAGTAGATGGATTGTATAAAAATGTGGTTGTTGCTGGGAGTTTATTTAGTTGTACAATGGGGTTGTTACTCCCATAAATAACAAACCTCATAATAAAATTGGAATTGCATGGTTTAGTGTGCTGTGTTCACTTTGTTTTTACGTTTGTCAAGTTAAGTGTCTCTTTTCAAAATGACATCGCCAACTACTGGCCTGGCATGCATTATACAGTGTTTTTAGTCATTTTTGCAGATCCCTGTGAACGGCTATGCAAAATTTTTCAAGAACGCAAAGGAAAAATGTCATTTTCCAAATTTACATTTTTAGTACAGTCGTTGTCGTGTAAACGCACCCTGTGTACCGTGTGTATATGGCCATTTAGGACTGGCATGTTATGATGGGACCAGATCATTGTTGCAGGGACAGTCACATATTTACAACTGCAGAGTGCACAAGTACAATGAATGTGGCATCAGGTGCAAATGGCATGGGGGGGAAGGTGTTTAATGTGTGTGCCATACCAGATTTGCTTATGTTTTCTGCATTTGTGTCTCTGCGAGTGAAGGCTGCAGTCAGCATCTGTGCTCAACCATGCAGCATGATTGCATGTGACTGCTCATCTGTCTCTTGTATTTAAGGGTCTGTTCTTGTTGGAGCTGAATGAGCTTGTTTATGTTTGTTTGCTCATCTAGATATCCAATTTCCCATCTCCTCTTGGTTTACCCAGTTGAGTTTCTGTAGCTGCTGGAAGCAAAGCAAAACTTTCAGAATAGGTTCCTAATTAGTGGAATTAGCTGCAGATCAAAGAAGACAATTAAAGATGGTACTGGCACAGGGGCGGGCAGGATGCCGACTTCATTTGCATCACAACACTGCAGCCGTGGTCGGCACGCCGGAGAGCCCTTGCTCCTCATTACTGCCAGCCTAAACAATATGGCTGATGGGCCGGCTTGCACGTCAGATGAGTCTGCCTCAGTTGCATTGACTGCATCTCTCTGACACACATACTGTACACACATGTATATATACACTACTGTTCAAAAGTTTGGGGTTAATAAGATTTTTTTTACTCTATTTGATTAACAAATATAGTAAATACTGCAATATTATGAAATACTGTTACAATTTAAAATAATTGTTTTTGTTTTGATTTATTTTAAAATGTATTTTTTTTCCTGTGATGGCAAACCTGAATTTTCAGCAGTCATTACTCCAGTCTTCAGTGTCATGTGATCCTTCAGAAATCATTCTAATATGTTGATATGAGCTGTGCTGCTTAATATTTTGTGGAAACCACGATGTTTTTTCAGGATTCTTTGACAAATAGAAAGTTCAAATTAACAACATTTATTTGAAATAGAAATACTTTGTAACATTATAAATGTCTTTACTCTCACTTTTGATAAATTGGATAAATAACGGTCTATATCAAAAGGTGGCAGTAGTCTATATTAGTCATTCAAAATGGGAAATATAAACCCTAAACAAAGCTCTTATTTTGAATAGGAATCATGTTAGTTGCTGACTTGGTGTGTCAGGGCTTTGTGGAATCAGAAACAGAATTCTGACAACAGAATCATCAAGAGCAGAGCACCGTCATGTAGAATAAGCCAATTTGGGAAAGAAATTAATCAAGTAGTCCATAAATCCACTTGTTCATAATAAATATTATATGAGACACACTCAAAAATGTTCTTTCTCAGATGATGTGGTCAAGAGTACAGCAGAAGAAAGCAGACTTTACATGTTTTATGCATGCCTGAGATGCTTTTATCATTGTGAACCATAAATAACCAGACAGTTGTTTTTATTGTGCAGCATTCGTGATGACCAGACATCATTGATCTCATGTCATACAAGAGGGATGTTTCGCATCAGAGGGCATCATGGGATTTATGTCTGCTGGATTCTCAGTACTGTCACTCAGTTTCAGTGTATAACTGTGAGCTCCATCTGAAGTGTTTGATAAATGGCAGGTCTGTAACTAAGTTGACCTCTTGTTTCTGCTGAAGTGTCATTCTTTAGTGCTCAGGAGACCCATCCACACTTACAATGGAGTGGAGTGCAAGAGTGTAAATGTTGTTCATTCACCACTACTCGTACTCTGACCGTTCCGGCTTTGTGCAAATATAATATAAATGTGTTATACTGTGAACCACTTTGTATGAAGGATGTGTGAAGACTCAAAAGGGTTCTATTAGGGCTGGGCGATATAGCTAAAAAATGTATCAACGATATAATGTTTCATATCGTTCGGTATCGATAATTATTGACATTTTTATAACCTTTTCTAAAACAAAGATCAATAGAAATGTTTTTTTACATTTAACCACTGTATTTTTAAATTATCTCAATTTATTGAGACAAACAACAAATATTTTTTTGTTTTAACAGTCAAACACAAAATAAAAATTAAACAAATATCATCGTGGGCTAGACTATCAAAACATTAAACTACAACGTCGCTTACATCATCATCACCGCATCTCGTGCTCCACTGATGACGCTCCCTGACGCACACCTAACATTCATTGTAATATTTTTGCCTCATGTTGTAGTGTCCACGTGGCATACTAATTGAACAATGCACCGCTTTTTATCTTCTTCAAGGAGGGCAGAAGGTTGAGGCTTTGTCTTTTATGAGGTGTTTTAATTGTTTGTCAGCATGTCCCCTTTAGCTTCTGGGACAGTCTTTGATTGATGTTACTCCTAATCACTATAATAGCTGCTGGAGCATATTTCTGCCAACAGCGTCTCTCCACTGGCTATGAGAAAAGCCCCAGGAGTACGGCCACCTTCTGCTCCGATCGGGCGATGAGAGGGAGGAAAGACAGGGTGAACCTGGATCATAGAAGAGCTGGGAGAGACAAATGAATGCCTTCTCTCTTAATGTAATCATCAGATTTTCAGCGGTGGTCCGGGAGTGACAGATGCTGCTGTAGAGAGCATGCAGGTCAAATCTGAGCGTTTAGACCAAGGGTGCCCGAACTTGGTCCTGGAGGGCCGGTGTCCTGCAGAGTTTAGCTCCAACTAAGGCCTAGGTTCTATCATGAGTTAAGAGTTCAGTGTACTATATTAACAGATGACTTTCAGAACTCGCAGTCACAGCTGGGAAGGAAATCTCTGGAAGTCAGAAACCTAAAACGGTTGGTAAGGTAATGAGGAGGAAGCAGAATAGATACTAATTTCCTAAAGACAAGACAAATAGTAAATTTAAAAGGTGTCAAAGTCTATCTGAAGGATCTCAAAGTTAGAAATAAGTGGTTGAAGTTTATTTTTTAACAGTAATCCTGATCATTTTAGTTAGTTTTTAGTCAGCTGAACTTAACGTATTGGAGTGCTACAAATAACTTTTTCTTTTTTCTTATGTTAAGAGGGTATATATACATATGGCTTGTTTCCGCCACTAAATAAAAAAAAATAATAATTGCAACTTTTCGTCACAATTTTGACTTGTTTTCTCACAATTGTGAGTTTACATCGTGCAATTATGACTTTTTTTTTCTCAGAATTGTGTGATATAAACTCACAATTGTGTTACAAAGTCAGAATTGCAAAATATAAACTCGTACAGTAATTGCTGGTTACGAAGTCAGCATTGCATGATATAAACTCACAACTGTAAAAAAAAAAAAAAATGTCAGAATTGTGAGCTGACTTTTTTCCCCAGAATTGGACTTTAATTGGACAATTTGAGAAAATAAGTCAGATTTTCAAGATATAAACTCACAATTGCGAGATAAAAAGTCACAATTATGTTTTTATCCTAAACCGGTTTCCATATATACATAGTCTTAAAGGCACAGCACAAAAAAATAAATAAAACGTTTTGACATAAAAACTGTAATTATATATTATTATAAAATATTATAATTTTATATTATATAAAAATATTATACTGTAAGTGGACCTAAGAGGGATTTATTAAAGTATTAAAAAATACTTTATTATAGTGTTATAATTACATTCAAGTAACTGTGCTGCTTCATATTTTTGTGGAATTCTAGTTGGGGTTGGAGCTAAACTCCGCAGGACACCAGCCCTCCAGGACCGAGTTTGGGCACCCCTGGTTTAGACATTACAATGAACGCATGTTTCTACCTCCTCTCCTTTGTGTGGGATTTATAGGCAGTTTTGTGGCGCTCGTGTTCAGCTATTTAACATTTCCAAGTTGGCAGCAACTTTTCAGAAAGCAAACACTAAACGGAGACAACAATGCTCTGTGCTTTTTCCTTTTTAACGCTTCTCTTCCAGCTAGCCTTTGGTGTTATCCTCTTATTTCTTTCCTCTCAATGCTTTAATTTTCCACATTTATTCAACATAATTTTCTATCATCTTTATTCTTCCGTCTTCATCCTCTGTTTTCATTTTCCATGCTATCTCTTCATTACTGTCGGTAAATAGCGCTCACAAAATGGGATTGTTAAATATTGTAGTTATCTATAAAAGAGCAGCTGTAGCTGAGCTGATAGTGCCGCATGAAGAACAGCCGGCAGCTTTGGTACCTGCAAAGGACTTCTGCGGCTAAAAGAGTAAAATGGAAACACTCATTCTGAGCTTTCTGATCAACTTGTTTGAGGCAAAATAGCTCTTGAATTGTATTTATTTGACTAAAATGATGTGATGACTTTATGGTGTACACACAAAATGTTTATAAACTCTGCTGTGATATGCTACTGTTTTTGTTTGCCTGGCTAATGGGATATATACTGCTTTTAAAGCAATAGTTGAAATGAAAATTCTGCCACCATTTATTCAGCCCTGTGACATTCTAAACCCATGTGACTTCCTTGTTCCTGTGGAATAAAAATAAATAAGGAAAAGGAAAATAGTCAATATGATAGCTTTGTGTAAGGAGCAAACAATTCTGTTGAAGTAAATTATCAGTGAATTTTATCAGTAGCAGTAATGTTACATTTTGATGGTGGACATGAACATGAAGTTGTTTTTAGGTTAAAATGTATATATTTGTACACTGAACAACTTATATAAACATACAGCCTTTTTAAAGTTTATGCGAATTGCCGAGTGAAACAGCATATTTAATGAGAATAAAATCTAGGACAAGGTTTGATTTAACCCTTCTGGAATTGATTGGAACATGAAAAGTAGGTATTACATAAGTAGATATTAAATAGTGTTAAACCAGATAAATAGAGTTAGACCGAAAGGAATTTGCCAATTCAGTGCAAAAAAGCTGTTTGGTTGTTTGTTGGTTATGAATCATATTTAGACAAGTTTGACTTTTAAGACAATAGACCCATTTTATATAATGACAGGTGCTTTTTAAATTTGATTTTGACAAAATAATTATTAATTTAATGTGATAATTTTAGAGACGTAAAATGGAAGGCTATATATCCCACGCAAAATTGCATGTTTAAACTGAGATGGAGAAAAAAAAATTATCTAATGTCACCATTATTCTCTCTAACGTTCCAGATGTACTTACATAAATATCTTTTGTAAAATCATTGTACAATTTATATATAAAGAGATAGAGTTGTGCCCATGAATAGACATGATTAAAATAGAAAGTTGTATTAGTAAGAGTTGATTACATTTTGGTGGGAGAATGTATGAATAATGAATCTTATTTTATTTGTATGCTCCTGCATTTTCAGCCAACGGAGACTGATTTTTTTTTTTTTTTTTTTAACTGTGTGGGCTTTGATTTCATTGCTGGGAACAAAAGACCTTTCCTTCCTTGTTTAGCTGACTGCATTGTTCAAAAACATACTTAAGGAAAAGCCTGTCTCAGCTTTTCAGCCACACTGCTCCGCTGCCTTTTACAGCAATGTTGTCAAGGTACAATGGCCCAGGTTTTACTCCCTGGGTCATAATCCATATCTCTTGACTGTCATTTAATTAAATGCCTAACGGCTTTTCCTTTGTGTGCGGCCCACGCCCCGGCTGGTGGAGTGGTATGCTGTGATTTGACAGGCCATCAATCTGCGGTCATGTGAAGGGTTCTCCCTCCATCCGACCGGCCCTGGAAGATGAATAGATAAATGAAGTTCCATTATGCTCCAGTGTCACCTCCTCCACCTCCTCCTTCCATGAATGCAAAATGCAAATGCAGCAATTATGAGGTTGTTCTCTTGCCAGAACTGACCATAAGATGATTGTCTGATTCAAATCTCGGATAGTTTTGCAGTCGTGAAAGTGAAATCACACACCCAGAATTGTGTTGAGTAAGAGATAACTAACAACAAAATTGAGCCTGTAAAAAAATCAAAGTGGTCTTATACTACCCTTAAAGGGTTTATTTAGCGATATTGAACACCGGACTTGTTACACAACTACTTACTAATAACTAAAATTGACTTTCTGTTAGTCTAAAGAGTGTTTGGAGAATAGTTTGAATGTTATTATTTTTGCAATTCCATATCATGTTTATCAGTATCTTGTTTTTAAAGGGATACCGTAAAACTTCAAATAATAGCCCGGGCTTCTATTTACCCAAATCGCCGAACTGCACCGGCTTGTATTTGAGACAGGCGTCTATAAGAGACAGGCCTTTAATTTAGTGTTGAGATGTTCAAGCATGACAGTAGGAGGTTACCACATTATATTACGTTTTATTTATAATTAATTTGAATGTGTTTAACAAATCATTTAATGTAAGAAATGTCTTTGGCTATTGGCAGCATAAAAAAAAAAAACATAAAAAACGAAACGATGTGACTGCAATGGGCAGAACAATACAAGTTACCCCTAAACGAATGTGTTTAACAAATAATTTAGTGTAAGAAATGTCTTAGATTATTGGCAGCATAAAAAACGAAACGATGTGACAGCAATGGGCAGAACAATATAAGTTACCGCTAAAATCCATCGAGCATATGAACTTGTTGCCCGAAACATATCAACAAGAAAGAATGAAATGAAGGCTACCCTGTAAAACAACTGCAATCATGTGATAGAAAATTACTCTATTCATCACTATCATCATCCCCGCGATCCTCAATTACAAGTTCATTGGCGAATTCCTCCTCCACGTCGCTCTCCTCCACTTCTCCCTCTCCAGCCTCCGCTAACTCTGCCTGCCTTGCTTGCACTAACAGCTCTCGCCCAGATGCGCACGGCTCTCCCTCTTTGAAACAATGGATAAGGTGATCCTCACTTCCATCAGAAGCTACTGTCAGGCCACATACCTAAGGATAACATCCCGAAGTTAATGAAATATATTATCTCCTCTTTCTCCCTCGCACACACACACACGCGCGCGCGCGCGCGCGCAAGCATACCTTAAAGGAATTTTTCAGCCGCTCCGTATCCAGCTTTTCCCACGCTTGAAGTACCCAGGAAACCAACAAGCGACGAGCTGGGGCCCTCATATTTCCTCCAGCTGTGTACTCTTTGTCCACATCCCCTGCCATCCAGTTGTCATAGGACTCGTGCAGGCTGGCTTTGAATGGTTGGTTCCATACGACGTCAGGGGCCTGTATGTACTTTGTACAGCCACCGGGTATCACAGCCGTGGTTATGTTGTAGCCCCTTTTGAGCTCAGCTTTGGTCGCTGCGCTGATATGACAGCGATATGAATCCCAGGCTAGGAGACGAGGGGCGAAGTTGAGCTTTCCCACCACTCTCTGAAGCCAGTCTGCAGTCAGCTCCTCGTTCATCCATCCATTTTTGGACGTGGCCACCACCACCCCACTGATATTTTGCATTAATTTCACCTCCTTGATCCCCCCTTTGAAGACAATGTAAGGTTTCAATTTGGTCCCGTCTGCTTTCGCAGCCAACACCACAGTTAAGTGGCTCTTCTCATGGCCTGTGGTTTTCAGTGGAACACTGCGTGCACCTCTTGCATCCACCGTTGTAGAGCCCACCATATCAAACCACACCGCTGTTTCGTCCATGGCTATAATGTTTTTCGGCTGTATTTTCTTTGCCTTAATAATCCGCGTTGTATATGTGACAAAATTTACCAGTTTCTCAGTGAAGTGCTTGGCGTCTTTCTGGGCCACAGTTGTGCGTCTTCTGACTGAAAAGTCGTTGCGCCTCAGGAATTTGTCCAGCCAGCCAGCGCTCGCAGTAAAACTCTCCTCATCCCTGCCGTCACTCACTGTTGCATACACTTCTTTTGCCTTGGCCCTGATCATTTTACGTGAGACTCTGAGATGCTTTGCCCGCATGCTGTGGATCCACTCACACACGCTCACCTCCAGCTCTTCACTGGCCTTCTTCCTCCCTCCACCTCGCAGTCTGGCCCTTTTGTCGTCTTCCTCGGACAGACGTTGCAGTTCAGCTTTATTTTTACGCCATTCTCGCACTCTCTTTGGATCAACCGAGAAATGTCTTGCCGCTGCTTCTCCCGAATTTTGTTCGGCAAATTTGACAACTGTCAGCTTAAATGTCAAATCATACTTTTTTCTTTTTGTCTCCATGGTGGTATTGAGAGAATTAAGAAAAACTGAAGACTAAAAGAAAGTTCGTTAACCTCTTTGTTATGTTGCCATAGTGATGAGTCGTTCATGAACTGTTGTTGTGTCTGTCACGTGAAATCTAATCAAAACATAGAACAGACGATCTGATGGGTTTGAGAAGATCAAATACAACCCGATACTAAAAAAACAGACCAGGCCTCTATTTGAGACCGGCCTTTATTTACCCAAACCTGTCGTCACACCAGGCGTATAAAAGAGACAGGCGTCTATTTGGGACTCGGCTATTATTTGAAGTTTTACGGTATTAAAAAAAGGATAATAAAATGTACTTACCCTCAGGCTATTCAAGATGTAGATGAGTTTGTTTCTTAATTGGAACCGATTTGGAGAAATTTAGCATTACGTCACTTGCTCACCAATTAATTCTTTGCAGTGAATGGGTGCCGTCAGAATGACCAAACAGCTGATAAAAACATCACAACTATCCACATGACTCCAGTCCATCAATTAACAGCTTGTAAAGCGAAAAGTTGCGTCTCTGTAATAAACAAATTTATTATTATGATGTTTAACTTCAAACTGTTTCTTCTAGCTAAAGTGCAAGTCGACTGTCCATAATGTTGCCAGGGAAAAAAAGTTATGTTGTCTGAGTCAGGAGAGAAATATGCACATATCTAAAACCTTCTACAAGTGAAAACAATTCTAAACAAAAGTGTCAGTGAGTGTTCCTTCGCTGGAGGAAGCATTATTGTGGATTATGGACTCATATTTTGGCCAGAAGCTACAGTTTAAATTTAAGATGGATTTGTTTGTTGCAAACATGCAGCTTTTGGCTTTATAAGATGTTAATTGATGGAGATGTGTGAATTATTGTGATCGGCTCTCATTCTGACGGCACCCATTCACTGCAGAGGATCCACTGGTGAGCAAAGATACATTTCTCCAAATCGGTTCTGATGAAGAAACAAACTCCTCTATATACTGGATTGCTGGAGGCTGAGTAATCCGTGTATCATTCGATCATTCGTTTTTTGATTTAATATTGGAAGTAGAAAAATTAGAAAACGGCTCCTTTTTAGTTTTTTTGTTTTTTTCCAAAAGAGGAAAAACTAAAATTCTGCTTAAATGTTCGTTTTTCGTTCATGGGTGGAAAAATGAATAAACAGCTTGAATATTCAATTTCTACACGTGGGCGGGAATTAAATGCCCCTTTCTGCTGATTGGTCAGCCGAAGATCAAACCGTGCCTTCTTCAGTTCTTCCGCAGTTTCACGCAGCAGAATAATAGTCCTCCACTGCTGCAGTTGTACAGATTAATAACCCATTTGGTCAATTTCATATTTTTCTCATCAAACAGACTATCAAATTTTTCTACTTTCAATATTAAATCAAAAAACGAATGATAGAATGATACACGGATTCTGAGTACATTTTTTTTCAAATTTTAATTTTTTGGTGAACTCTTCATTTGATATGATATATGATATGATATATAACACGTTATTGTCAGACGAGTCTGAAATTTTTCTTGCATGACAGTATCTGTGTTTACAACAATCAACATCCTTTAAACAACAACATACACTTCATCCACACACAAACAAAACACAATATACATTACACTCCCTTAAACATTACATTATGCCTTACCCTCCTACTACACTCCTACAACTACCCATGTTCACATTACTCTTGATTTTTGATTAAGTGTCTTATTCAACTCCAGGATCGCCTGATGCACAAAAGAGTGTTTCAGCCTAACTTTGTTGAATCTTGGGACTCTGTACCTCCTGTTTGATGGTAATAATTCAAACTCATTATGCAGAACATGATTAAGGATCAGAAACTATCTTGTTAGCCAGTCCTAACAAATTATTATAATAATTTAAAGCACTAGTACACGAGTCTTCAACAAGGGATCTGTGGTGGTACTGCAAAAAAATACAATACTAATTTCAACCAAAGCTGCTAAGTTAAGAAGCTAGGGTTTAGTTAAATGTTCTTCCCACATTAAAATGTATTGAGTAATATTTAAATTTAATGACTTTGTACATCAATAATGATTGTTTTAATGGTTTTGCATCATACGCATCATAACAAAGAATGTACATAAATTAATATGCTAATATATGCATGTTCTTATACTATTTTATAGAACATGCATCAGGGGGTCCCTTCTCCATCTCTCTATCCACCAAGAAGTCCTTGGCATGAAAAAATCTGAACTGAACTATTACATAGATGTTTTTCTAAAGAACTAAAGAGTAAAATGTTACATGTCGAAGTTAAAATATTTCTTCTATGGCATCAAGCTGTAAAAATCCTTTTGAATGTAGAATGTTTATTTATTGCTAGCCGCTAACGCATAAAACTAATGACTTTTCTTTTGTGCCAGATTCCGAAACATATTCTGCTTTTGCTGAATTTAATTTGTCACTTTGGAGTCAATAAGTTTTGTTGTGAGTAATGTACAGAATGTGAAATAATGCATGTTTTTAATGGCTTTTGGCATGCACTCCACTTTCTTAGTTTTACGTTTTCCATTTTTAGGAAAACATAAAATTCTTATAGTAGAAATATGCAGAAATATATAGTTATTCTGTCAGAAAAATGCAATCCACCAGGCACAGTATGTCTTCCCTCGCTACTGTACTCAAATCATCGTTATCGTAAAAGATATATTTTACAGCAACCTCACTCACTGATGAATTTTACATCTTCCTCGTCCAATTGTAATTAGTCCAGCCAAATAGCAGGAATTAGCGGTTTGCAAAATCTGGTGAGTGTTGTTTGCCAGCTGGAGCAGATGCTCAGATAAAGCTGAAAGATAAAAGTCCAAAGCTCAAAAGACAAGAGGAAAGATGGTGGAAAAGAGGACAGGAACAGTGTGGAAGTAAGAAATGTTTCCTGTTTAAAAACAAAAATAAGGAAATTGAAAACAGAGAGAGCGTGTGTGTGTGTGTGTGTGTGTGTGTGTGTGTGTGT
>NW_015551064.1:293151-298017 GCF_001515605.1 Sinocyclocheilus anshuiensis
GAGAGCGTGTGTGTGTGTGTGTGTGTGTGTGTGTGTGTGTGTGTGTGTGTGTGTGTGTGTGTGTGTGTGTCAGAGAGAGAGAGAGTGTAAGTGCATAAGTGAGTGAGAAGAACACAGAAGAAAAATTAGATTTAGCCAATTAGGGTGGGAAGCCACTGGTAATTATCTCTCAGGGGACCCCGATGAATAGTTCTGCATATCGTTTACATAACAAGGAGGAAAGGTTTTCTGATGCCTCTCTCTCTGTTTGGTCAGACAGGATGTTCCAGTCTAAATGGATCTGTGTTGTAAAGGCCAAAAGAAGACTGCTTTGTATACTTCACTGTCCTGACAGGCCCTACATGAAGTGCAGAGACCACATAAGGATTCAAAATTTAAATTCAGATTTAAATTGGTAATAAACAGAAAGTTTTCAGATTCTGGACTGTTTCTGGTCACTAATTTAATAAGCAAATTTGTGACATTGATTTATGTGACAAATTCATCCTCATTTGAATCATTCTCAAATCATGCTGGAGAACATGATCATCAAGTTTTGTCAAGTTTGTGCTGTCAGTAAAGAAAAACGAGTATGTACCAAATTCACTTAAATTATTTTTTTTATATATTTCTATTAATTTGCAGTAGTGGTCTCAGATTTTTGGGCCCCCACTTTATAGTATGCCTTCCTGGGTTAAAACAGAAACAGAATTTAAACATAATTCAAACCCAGTGTATTTGCTTTGTATTTGCAGTGTAGTTTATAAATGGAAATGTATGATAATCCTTCTGTCTTCTCTGTCATTGCTTTCCAGCAGGAAAACTCCGAGATTTTTCCTTCTGATATGCATGCATTCCAGTTTCACTCAACTCAGCCGGTCCACTGGCTTTTGAGGGTTCTTTTGGGCCCTAAAATGTAAAAAAAAAAAAAAAAGGTAAATTTAAGTATATTTTATATGTTCAGTTGTGCAGTACAAAGAAGTCTTTTGACTATCTAAACCAAGACCCAACTCCATTTTTAAGTCTTTTTTTCTTTTCTTGCTTGCATTCTGCTCCAAATGAGTGAGTGTGTTTGATGAGGAGCACAGAGATTCATAACTGCAGGTTATATATTTCTTTTTTTCTATTTCTCTGCTGGTGCCTTTGATGGCAAAGAGAGAATTAAAGTGTTTGCTTCCGCTTTTATTAAAGGAGGCTTAATTTAATTAGTCGCCCATTATCAGGACCTGCTGCTGTGTGAAGGTTTCCGTTGCTCCGAGGGAAAGGGAAGTCAGTGTCTCCTGGTCTCCAAGGAGGAAGTGTCCTTTTAATCAGGCTTCTGTTTGCCTTCCATTAGCATCTGCCTGACTCCAGCTAGAACTGTTGATGTTGTTGTAGACACTCTGCTTGCACACAAAATGCGTCTTTGTTTTCTGAATAGAATTTAACAAGGTGACAGAAATTTCTCTCTCTCTTTAATATTTCATTGCATAAAATTATTATTTTTATTGTTGTTTTACTTAGTGCTGTTAATAGAATGACAAAAAGTAATCACATTTATTACATGATTTGATTAATTTGATTAATCAAATTAATTGCAAATTATTGTATACATCAATATTTGCTAAGAAAATCCCCCAAACATAATTTAAAGACATTACATTGTGGCAGATGTAGTTATTGAATGGACATCACAAAATGTGTTGAGAGTTCTGTAAAAGTGAAAAGATTTTTTTAGTTAAGTGAATAAGCATTGTCAAAAGCATAATTTTTGTTTGTTTTGGATTGTGTTTTTGCATTGGTTCTAGTTAGGATGAGGTATTAGAGTTACAACATTTGTGTCTGTCTTAACCAAAACAATGCATGTGCGTAAAGGTGAGGTGTTTTGGCTCTGAGGTAAGTGGGAGAATTTGTGTCCCCTGCAGGATTTCAAGGGCTCAGGACAGGAACGTGCACCTCTGCAGACTCGGGCAGCCTCATTCTGTCAGGATGTGGATGGTCATTAAAATGAATGTGCTGACAGCATTCACTCACAGCCTTCAAACTGTTAAAATCTCAAACTATTCAATTAAAATCTCATGAAAGAGCTTCCGTGCTGTCAGTTTACCTCTGTAAACATGACTATAACAATATTTAAAGGGGTCATGATGAACTGAGAAATCAAAATGCCCTTGATCTTTTGACAAATAAGAGGTTGTTGTACCATAAAAACATCTTGTACGTTTTAGAACTCAAAACTTTCTCATTAGTCTAAAAACATCTTATATTGAGGCCAATCTGCCAAAACGTCAGGTTGTGGAATGTGCCACTTTATGAAGTAATAGTGTGGCTAAACCCCGCCTCAGCAGAAGAAGATCAACACCTGCTTCTACAGCACTGCCTGTTTAGCCCTGCTCACCGATTCACTCATGTAGTGTAAATGAGGAGAGAAGCAAACGCAGGTCTATGCAGAAATGATAAAGATTGCTCCAAAGACAACAAGACGCGGTACAGTGCCAAGTTGTGGACAGTTTTCGCATCGCCTTCCTTCTGATCCCAACATTAGGAAAGAGTGGATGAACTTTATTTTGAATGAAGATCCAGACCACGTCAGTAAGAACTTGGTCCTTTGCTAGCTTTATTTTGACCGCGGATTCATTAACAAACAAGGCACAATTCGACGAAGGATTTTCTGAAGATTGGAACTAAAAGACGATGCTGTGCTGACTATATTGGATCCGACAGTAATGTCGCACCACACAAGTGTGAGTAACTGTTTTTATTACGTGGTCACTATTGCTTTGTCTGTTATTACACATTGTTTGATATGTACGGAGTATTTATGCGTTTTTAACCTAAATCCCAGCAGCATCCATCTAATGAAGGATGTAGGCTGTCAAACATACACAACTGTTAGCCAATCACAGGAGTGGGTGTTTACTAACGAGTCTACAATCCACCACACCTATTCAAACAGCTTTCCGATGAGGGGGGTCAAAACAGGACAGAAAAATAGCCTATTCTAAATTATGATGTTTTGTGATGTAAAAATCTTGATAACATTATAAGTGGACCTCAGATAACAGTACAAAATAATAAAAAAGGCAGTTCATGACCCCTTTAATATGTACCAACACGTGGTGCGCGCATGAGAGAGCAGTTTCTGCGCTGAACGCCGCGATGAGTTTAACATCTTTATCAGTGGAGCCATAAAATGAAAGCAGTTGTCTGTTTTGCGGTATTGGCCAGAATTTTCATATTCGTGCATTTCATACAGGTGCATCCCTGCTGAAATAGAAATTTGGGAAAAACATCAAAGCTTTCTTCTGGGCGCTATGCAGGAAGTCAAGCTGACTGATTGCAGTTCTATGATGTTAATATGAGTCAGGTGTCACTGGTATATGATGAGTTATATTTTTCAATATGAAGAACTCAAACCATAGGTTGAGTCAGCTCACAAAAAAACAAGTATTAGAGAGGCACAATGTCTTCAGAAAGTCGGATGACTTATATTTTAACATTGAAAAAGTTACATGTGTTTTAAAGTGTCTGTTAAACCCCCAGCTGAGGATGCTAACCACTTTACATATAAATACAGCTTAGCCTGCAATCCCCAGTGTTTCTTCAAGTGGAGACATTGTTATTTCATCCTCTTAAGTTCAGACGAGGGGTCACGCTTATCCTTTTCCTCCTGTGATGCTTGAGACTTCTGGGAAGAGTGTTGGAGGCCTTACTCTCTGACACCCGCACCTCCTCTAATACCACCCCAGATTCTCATGAGGAAAATGGTGGAGTCCAGACAAGAGGCCCATTGATTAGCCCCAGACAGCTCCTAAAAAAGGGGGTAATGGTCCTTGTGATAATCCGTTTAGAGAGAGGATGATGAGGTGTGAGTGGAAGGACAGAACTCATTCACGATGTTGTGTCACACATTGAATGGCTTGACTCGGATAGATGTGTGTCTGTGTGTTTCGTGTTAGGGTCAATGACATAATGTTAATTTTTTCTTCAATAATACATTTAAAATGCTGGTCATGACTTTAATACACCACTTTTGAATGAAAATTATTTTTTTATTTTTTTAAATACTGTAAGTAAAAAAAAAAGTGTATAGTTAGTATAACTATAAAAATAACATGTTTAGACATTTTTGGTAGTCATGTTTTTAAATCAGATTAAATTCAATTAAAATGATATTTATAATTTAATGATTTAAGATTTTTGAAAGATGTTTGAAAACTTTTCTGAAAATAATGATTAATATTTGTACACTTAGGTTGTCAAAAGGGAAATATTTTCAATATATTATTACTTAAGTATTACTTTTTGCCTGACAGTTACACTACTTGATATTTTAGACACATTAAATATTGTATTTCTTCATTAAAAAAACTTTTTTCAACATAAATACCAAGATTACATGTCTTACAACTTAGATCTTGCTGTAAATTTAATTCTAGTGAGCATAGCGAGAAGTTATGTGGACTGTAGTCTCTGAATAGTGGCATAATATTCTACTACAACTAGGGTTGGGCTGATAGACGATGCCATCATCCATCGCCGATGGCTGACAGACATCACGATGTTAAGCTGATCGCTATTGAAACCGCTTTCGATTGTGCGCTCTCATTTTACTTTCACTTTCACTTTTTGAGATTCGCGATCACAATGACTCTATACTATGGAGTGGCAGTACTTACCACACATTTGACAAGATTGTCATTGGTGCTCAGGATCTGCAAATCATTCGCCATCGTCCTATCAGACATTTCTCCTTACTCTATGTATGTGGTAAGTGAACTTTCATGTACTGTAATGCAACAGGCTACCGCTAGCAAGCGGCTAACCTTTTAGTGGCTCCGTATAACGCGCTATTTGTTTCACGCTTCGGGCACACCCCGAACACCACCCCCCTCCGCCCCGCCCCCC
>NW_015551064.1:299489-305144 GCF_001515605.1 Sinocyclocheilus anshuiensis
TAACCCTGCCCCCCGATGTCATCGTCCATCACGATGTTTCACTGTAGACATCGTCCGATGCCAATTTGGTAGACATTGCCCAACCCTAACTACAACTTTAATACTAGATCAGACACTGTGTCTCCATACACTCCTTCCTTAAGAGCAATATGAATACCGTTGTGCCTACATTAGAGTTGATAGATTTTAATGAGAGCATCTCTGGATATCGACTTTGTTTTCTTGCATAAAGTATAGATTATTCTCTCTCATTACATTTGCAGAGATGTCATGCTGTGCTACTATATTCTAGTTTGCCTCAAGTGGCTCGGCGTATTGTGAAATTTGTATTTATTTATTACATTACAGTCTTGGGCTTGTCATTGTGACTCATGGCCACGAGTAGCGAGGCCTGTCTAAAACTGACCTTCGAATGACCTGGAATAGCAACTACTAACACAATTCAGTGAATCGCTCATGTATGGCTCATTTAACAGTACTGTCCCAAACAGCAATCTCATAATTCATGTGTGAGAGACAGACTCAAAACTAATTTAAACAACTCCTTTGCACTGAAGAACTCTTATTAATGGGATGGTTCACCCAGAAATTAAAATACAGGTTTGTAACAACATGAGGGTGTGTAAATGATGCAAATGTACATTTTTGAGTAAACTGCTCCTTTAAGGTAATAGCTACCATCACCATACTGCAAAAATGTTGCTTTTATATCAAATCTGTCACTAGTGGAATGGTTTCTAACTAGGGCTGCACGATAAATCGCATGCGATATTTAATGCGCATCTTGTCAGAAAGCCGGGTCTTTAATCAGCGGTAAATCTAATATCGCATGCGATTTATCGTGCAACCCTATTTCTAACACTCATCTGAGTCCCAAGCAGCTGTTTAGCAGTCAGAACGTTTGCATGCTGCTGTTTTAAAACGGCGGGCACCTGTTGTTTTTATAGTAGTGTAACTAATAATATATTGAGCCCCATGCTGGAGGATGTACCTCTCTGTCTTCAGTTACAGTGTTAGCAAGGTGAGGTGAAGAAAAGCAGACTTGTAAAAGAATAAATTTAGGGGTTGCTTTCTTGGCCCTCCGCTCAGGCTCCATTAAAACCCTCTTGAGTCTTCCTAACATGCTTATGCATGTGTTAAATGAACACGGACCCCACAGTTAGCAAGTTAAAACCCCTGAGGGAAAGGTAGCTTGCTAATGTAGCTCATTTTCCCATCACTACATTGGCAGTAATGCATCTAAATGCCTCCCAACACGAGCTCGTTCTCTCTCTCTCTCTCTCTCTCTCTCTCTCTCTCTCTCAGATACTTCTTTCCAGCTGCACACCGGATTGCATAGTCTGTATAGTATTTTGTATCAACTTCTGTATTATTTTGCTTTTAGTAAATGAGCTGTGTACATCTTAAAGCTGCAATTTTAATACCGTCGTATTTTCACAAATTAATCTCCAGTGTGACTGCAGCAGTCAACATTTTGTGCATCCATTGCAACAAAAATCCATTTATCCTTACTTATGCAAAACAATTTGGTGCAGTATTACAGGTGTTTTTACGAAAAAGCTGTAGTGTTTTTGTGTGTGCAGTGTTTTAAGAGAATATTGCATCCAATTTTGTTCTGGGGAAACTTTAATCCCATTATACTGTACCTTACCTTTCAAATTATGTTAATATACTCTATTATTAAAAAAATTATAATCTGTTATGCTCACCAAGGCTGCATTATGATTAAAAATATAGCAAAAACAGAGTGCAGTGTTGTGAAATATTATTACAATTTGAAATAACTTTTCTATTTTTATATATTTTAAAATGTAATTTATTCCTGTGATGAAATGCTGAATTTGTAGCAGTCTTTACTCCAATTCTTCAGTGTCACATGATCATTGAGAAATCTTTGTAATATATTTATGATATATTTGCAATATATTTTGGGGCTCAAGAAACAATTCTTATTAATGAATTAATAAATAATAATGGACTTGACGATATATATATCTATATATATCCAGATCCTAGCCACAGTCTTTACTATTGTGTTTGGCAAACAAACCAAGCCAGATAACTTATTGAATCACAAATTTGAAATTCTACATACACCTGGTTTGCTATTGGAATGCAGTTCTCTGATTTGTGCAGTATGTCTTTGTGTCATTCAACAGGATTTGCTTGTGGTATGTTCTGGGTTTTGGTGTGGGTTTGTGTTGCTGGACAATGGTAGTGTTTGATTTTTGTTGTGTGTGTGTGTGTGTGTGTCTGAAAGTTGGGGTGGGTTAATGTTTAGCTGTATTCTGATTTCACTGTTTGCTGAAGCTGATAAGCGGTTAGGTCAGCGCAGTGAATGTGTCCCAGAGCTGCATGCTGCTGCACATGACTTCAGTCAATATCATAATTGCAGTCAAATCATGCCTGCTATCACATATGGGCAAGTTGAGTCAACAACACACACAATAAAAACAACGACACTAAAACTATTGACAAAGTTGCAGCACAGACAATTAGATGGACTTTCAATCTCTTTGGGCCGCTTACCCAAACTACTTCACACATACAAATGAAGTTGTAAGCTTCAGAGTTCCCGGTATTCTTTGATTCTTTGAAATCCTTGCATTGATGTTATTAAATCTGCCTGTCTGTCTAGTCATCATGTTGTTTCAAATCTGTATGACACACAAAAGAAGATATTCTGAAGAATCTGAGTGATCCCAAAAAAAAAATCGATCATATTTCATACTCGTCTTTTTTTTTTTCTCTATCTCTGCAATGGAGCCACCATCCTTGGACTTGCACCCAGGTCAAGGTTCCTTCAGCCCCGGTCACTCTCGCTGTTTAGTTTCCGAATTGATTGTGCGAGTTCGATACCCACACAAATCTGCAGGAAAGGTCAAGTGGTTCGGTGGCGAGAAGGGGAAAAAACACTTGACATTCGATTGCAGTGTTACAAAGACCCCAGGGGCCAGTAAATGTGTCTGGTGCTTAGTGTATAACGTTAAAGACTCCGACTTCAGGAGTGCTTTAGCTCCGATTCAGCTATCACCTCAGGCGGTAGACATTGAGTGCAGAGCAGAGGCACAGAGATGGCAGGGGCTGTGGGAGCTAATGAAGTTGGTGGACTGAAGAGCAAAACCGGTGATGTAGGGGTCAAGCAGAAATAAAGTGCTCTTTTGAAAGCGTGACAAGTTCTGAATGAGATACTCATCTTAATATGTCAGCGCTTGCAAGTCTTGTGTTCGGTACATTCGGTTGAGCTAACAGCAGAATTAGCAGCAGCTTCTTGTTCCGCCATGTGGTGATGATGCATGTTCATTTTCATACAGGGATTTTCCTAATCAATGCACTGGCATTTGAGTGAAAGAGTCTATTATTTTAGGATGAGTGACTCAATTAAGGAAATGTGTGCTGTGTTCACCGGGTCTTGCACTTCCTCCTCCACTGAATTTAGTCTCTTAATGGCAGCATGGCTAACGCAGAGTAACCTCAGATGCTTGTTTAAAAAATATGTGACCAAGATCTGAAGTTACCAAATAAAGTTTGGTCACTTTATTTGGAACATTATATGGTTCAAACTGTATGAGTGCTTTACAAGTAATTCAAATTCAAAGACATTAAAAACATCTACTAAAGAAGATATCTTTCACAACTTGTGCACTAAGAACTTTTTTTGTAATTTGAACTTTATATTTCCATGAACTTTTAATCTATTTATATATACTACTGTTCAAAAGTTTGGGGTCAGTAATTGTTATTTTAATTTGTCTGAATTCTGGGCTAATAATGGCTGTTAAAAATTCAGCTTTGCCATCACAGGAATAAATTACATTTTAAAATTTATTAAATAGAAAATAGTTATTTTAAATTGTAATAATATTTCACAATATTTCTGTTTTTATTTTTGTGTTTGTATTTTTGATCAAATAAATGCAGCCTTGGTGAGCATTAAAGACCTCTTTCAAAAACATAAAATATAAAAATAAAATAAAGTCTGACTGACATATGAATATACACTTGTTAATTCTTGTTAAAATATATTTATTTACTTACTTTTAGCCATAAAATAATGTTTTGCACTATACATAAGATTTGAACTTTGAGTAACTATCAAAAGGTGTCTGGGGTGTAGCAAAAACAAAAAAGGGCATACAGGAAGTTGATTTCATAAGACAGATACCAAAACACTAAATGGAAAAAAAATGGTTTATTCTTACAGGAAAGAGTGCTTGTGAGCAGTTCTGACACAAGCTGGCAGTTCATTTCATTCTGAATGCCTGGACGGTCCTGCAGGCAGACACACTACACTGGGCCACCAGCTGCATCCCCCTGATGTTTGATGGTGTTGTGTTCCCAATTAGGTCCTATATTCGACAACTCTAATTCTCAGCTCCTCAGATAGAAGGCCTCTGATTGGTCATGAACTCAAAGCAGCACATACTGCAATACAAAAATATTTCTTCCTCATTTTTCCATTGTCCCATCCTCTCTCACACAAAGTGGAACCTAGTCAGACTTAGTGCGTTGTTGATTCTAGAGGTCTGTACATAATTTCATCATAAAGGAATTGCTTCATTTGCTTCTCTTTCCATTTTCCATTAAAAGTCGTAGACATGAAGGATTCAATCTTTGCTAAGCATCTAAAACCAGTTAATGGTATAAGAGTGGATTTTGGCACAGACAAGCAAATAGCTCTCATACTCATTTCTTGAAAACATCAGCTCTGTTTCATTTAAAAAATTGGACTATGAGAGGGTTTCCCATGTTCTCCACCTGAAAGCCATGAAGAATGAGTTACATGGGGAGAAAAAGTAAGTGTTTGTTTTTTCACCACGGCACCGCTCATTAACATAAACATTTCATCCGCATAAGCACATAATGACTGTGGCAGCATGCCACACTATGCATCATTTTCACCCTCGATACTCAGCTACAGCAATCTCTACTTCATATTGTTCATTTCTGTATTTCATTTGCCTCAGATTTGCTTTGGCGCTGAGGGATGTATGCATGTGTGTGTGTTTGGCATCAAATCCATCTCTATTGTGTGTGTGTGTGCCACACGGCTCGCTGGTCCATCTTGAGTGTTGTCTTGTCTCAGTCTTGATGTAGAGGGGTGTGTGTTGTGTATCCGAGTCACTCTCATTATCTTGTTCCTTCTGCTCTTCACGAGTGTCATTATTCTCTCCAGCCCTCTATCTCAGCTCCGCTGTCTGCCTGCTCCGCATTTAATTAGCTCACTTTGCCAGCCATTTGTTGGAAACAAAATCCACACCGATGGAGCTCTTCAGAATAATTATCACAAATATGATGCCGGACTATTTGGGTTGGAACTCAGCCCAACTTCTTTGAGTTTGAGCTTCTCTCCACGGAGCTCTTTGTGACCCACCTTGACTTGCTGGGCTACACTTTTTACTATCAGTGTAAAGTCTTGTCCACCAGGTGTGTACACCATTCAGATTGGAAATTAGAATGCCTTTAAATTCAAATTGGATTCCTGATTTTGACATTGAGGTAGCAAACTGGATGCAGAATTTGAATGTGAGGAAGTTTGAATAAACGTACACCATTGAAATTAGAATGCCTTTAAATTCAAATTGGATTCCTGATTTTGACATTGAGGTAGCAAACAGCAAACTGAATTTGAATGTGAGGAAGTTTGAATAAATT
>NW_015551064.1:306813-308929 GCF_001515605.1 Sinocyclocheilus anshuiensis
AATGTTTTTATGAAAAAAAAAGCCCTGAAGTTTTAGGTCTTAGTACAAATAGATGGATGGATAGATTTAAATGTTTTTTTGTTCACTCATCTTAATTTTTTTGATTCATCTTTTTGCTTTGACTTGACAAATTTTGTTGACGCAATACATTTAGGAACACTACTTGAAAATATGCTTTAAACCACTTGTACTCTTCTTAAAGTACAGATTTGAAAGTTTAAGTTTTAAACCAAGAAGTACAAATATTTACCTACCAAATTTTATGATGGTGAACATTTTCATATTTTGCAAAGAAGTTCACAAAGATAGCTGATGAATGTCTTCTGTCTGCATCTGTCTTCACGGATCTCGCGATAATTTCACAATGTTGTTGATAATGTGATATCGTTCAACGTATGTTTTGAAGTTGAGGGGCCAAATACTGTAGTTATGTCAAATTACAAACTAGCAGAGATGTTGAAACTTAAATGTTAACTTAAATAAAAAATAAAAAAAAATCTGAAACTGCAAGTTGTCAAGTTGTACCAATTAAAAAAAATACTTTTAAAGCAACTAAAATGCAAAATATATTTTTTACACTAAATAGATATAGTATTAAGCGTAATTGTTTAATCATATTTAAAATGCACTTAAAAGTGATTTTATATTAAATTATTAATTACTCTTATTTTTCAGTTACCTGTGTTGAATTGCATTTCAGCAATTTCTTTTTTCTTTCATTCAAATTTAAATTCCAATTCAACTTCCTGTGGATGGTGTCCAACTTCATTTAAATTCAAACTCATGCAAAAAGATAATAAACCAATGAGGCCTGTGGGAAAAAATGTGTGGAAGGTATATTATTTAAAATTTAAGAGGCAAACAAAAGCATACTTTTAGAACTTTTGATAAGAGGCCAAAGGGGGAGTGAACAGGTAACACAGAGGCTAACAAAAACAGCGTATAATTTGAAACCTTTTTTCCGTTTATTTATAGAGTCAAATGCAGGAAATGGGAAGTCTGAAAAGAGGTAAAAGAAAGTATAAAAGTGTGAGGGGGTTAAAAAGGACATATTTGCACAGGCAGAAACACAATCCATCGTCGTGTATTTTCAGAGGATTCTACCTGACACAGGCTCTGAAATTCTCGGCAGCAGAATGAGTGCAGATCCACGTGGCCCTGATGGAGCTCTGTCCATCTGGAAGAATCCTGCCTCTCAGGACAAACACTCTGCTCCATGAATGATATCATACCCCTGGCACAGAGCTGCTACAGACTGGGTTTGTATGATCTTGGATGCTGCGCTTTTCCACACAGGAGAGAAGCCATAGCAAGCAAAATTTTGCTGGTGACGTTGGTAGATAAGCCTCGATTTTATAGGTTAAACAAATTAAAAAGACCAGGATCCAAATCATGACATATACTGGTGCATTAGAGTAAGTAACAGATTGCTAAAATGTTGATTTTGAAGCGAAAGTAGTTTCTGAGTTTCATTGGTAGATCTTTAACCTGGAAAATGTAGTCTCAGAGGGTGGTGGCTGTCACCAGCTGAGCATCTGTCACCTCACTGCCCACCAACAGGGACGTGGCATTTCCACTGGCCGTCACAGATCAATGACAGCCATCACTATCACCCCACACTAAGAGCTGCTCCTCTGCTAACAGATGGAAAGGAACCACCCAACACCTCATAATTTCTTCCACCGTTTTCCCTTCTTTTCCTTCCTTGTTTTTCCTCTTCATCTATTTGGTGGCAGGAACTTGAGCTCAAACCAACAAACACTCATTTCTTTTCTCTCCTCTTTTTCTGTTCAAACACGACCCACTGACCAAACTCAATGAGGAGTTATATTTGTCATGTCCGGGAACTCTTCCGTTTTCAGGAGTCTCGGTGTAAATCATCGGCCCCAGTCAATATTCTGTTCACAAACATGAGGGCTCTCCATTGCCATTAGCTACCCAGCGGTGAGAGGAGGAAGACAAAGACTTTAGCAGTCATTTATCTCTTTAATGGTGGCATGGTCACACTTCTTTCGAACACTGAAGACATCATCATATATACTACAACACTACACTATAGAACCACACAGATTTTTTGTGAGGGGCAGGGGTGGACCTGAGTGGTCGATAATGGAAA
>NW_015551064.1:309509-310788 GCF_001515605.1 Sinocyclocheilus anshuiensis
AAACTGATGGTAATATCTGCATGCAAATAATGCAGAATTTGGAGATTTTTAATGGATTAATTTATTTCTTGGGCTGGGCAATTAATCAAATGGTACTTTCAGTTAGAATTTTGGCTTACAAAAACGAGATGAATTAAAAAGATAATCATGATACAACTATAAATGATTTTCTTACGGTTAAAGTGCCCCTATTATGCAAATTTTAAGGTTCCTAATATTGTTTTGGGAGTCTCCTACAATGTTTATATGCATGCAAGGTCAAAAACGCTTTTGTTTTCTCAAAATATGCATTTAATATCGCCTCATTTTCCAACGATTCTGAAATGATTCGTTGGAAGCAGTTCTAAGATTTAGTCTCTCTAAACCCCTCCTTTCCGTGAGCCTACTGTGCTCTGATTGGTCAGATGGCCGAGTCTGTTGTGTTTGGTCTACCGTGTAGAGCGTGTGTCGGAAACAATACGTCCATTCTCATAGTTCTGTATTTTGAACGCTCAATAGAAAATATAAACATTTTTATTTATCATACTTACAGGTTGTGATTTAGTGGCGCCAGCTGGTCCAAATAAACTGGGATACTGAGCTATCTTTGAAGAGCAAGCGTTTTGTTAATCCCACGTTGAACTCCCCGAGATTAGAGAAGCAGTCGTCAGTAAAATGACGGGAACACAAAAAAATATTGAGGTTGTACTGCTTTGGTACAGTGAAGAAAATTAATTTTAACCACTGATTCTTTGCAGTCTAATCGTTCGGAAGTTAAAATAAAACAAATTTACTTTCACAGAGTAGGACACAGCGTCTTCTAGACATCATGTTAACTATACAAACAAGCTACAGTGTTTGAGGGCGAGTCAAGTTGTTTGCAGCCAGCCAACGTAGAACATAGGCGGGAATTTTGCAATGTGTTACCCTGCGACGTGTAGCCATGACAGAGGTGGGATTCAAATTGCTGACTACTCGTTTTGGCTGTTCAGAGTCGATTCTTTCTTTTGGGAGACAATAACTTTATTTATGGTACACTTTCGGCTTTACAATTTTGCAGATTGTTTACATTCACATAGAGCTACATTACACACTGCATGAAAGGCAATATTCGAAAAGGCATAATAGGGGCAATTTACAAGTACAAATACTAAACAACAAATAATTTATAATTCTGATGAAATAATAATTCCAAATGTGTAATATTTGTATTTTTTAATCTATTTTATTATAATCTAAATTATTTTTATTTTATATTTTTATTGTTTTTCAAATTGTGTTTAAAGGAAAGCCACTGTTA
>NW_015551064.1:312175-325076 GCF_001515605.1 Sinocyclocheilus anshuiensis
TTATATAAGTTCAATTAATGCATGATGTTTTCAAATCCATAAACCATGTTAAATAATAATGTTAAATTAAAAAAAAAAGATGTATGTGTAAAATTACCTGCTATCAGGCCTTTTACCATTGCCCTAAACATGTGTTTTGTTTCTTTTTTGCCTTTTTACTTCTGAATAACAATACTGATATACCTTCCATGTATTTTCCCTCAGGCCTTATTATTATCTATTTTTCTTTCTCATCATGTAATGTCAGGTAGAAATAACATTTGCATGACTGTGGAGCAGACCTTGGCGAAGTTGCTGAGATGGCAAGTAACTCTTCTGAAGAGGTTGTTTGTTAAATATATTGACCAATTTCAAACGCTGCTGGTTCTTAATGAACTGAGAACCATTGTGGTGAAGCATAGGTCAATACTAGGGGAAATAAATAATTAAAAGTGATGAGGTTTTTACCTGTGAAATCTGCATCCAGTCTGAGATAGATGAAAAGAGGGGAGTTTATGGGTTGTTGATGGATTTGTTTTTCTAACACCACATCCAGAATATACATGAGCTGAGACTTGTTTATAGTTGAAACATCACAATTTACATATGAAGTTTAACTCGGATGATGTTTTAAAAGTTTGCAAGGACATTGAGCCCGGGTGACCAATGTTCCCCAGTGACACATTTGTCACCAGTCATTATTCACTAATGAATTTTATGTAAAGCGGAGTCATATTGTCAAATATGGATGGAATATTTCTAGGTTTTCAGATCTGTGGAGACTCTTTCCTCCATTAAAAGCCTCTGTCCTTTGGGCTAAACTCTAGATCCGTTTTCTTCAGCGGTTTTGACTTACTGTTCCGCCCTGGACAGTTCATCATACAAACCTGGCCCGAGCTCTCTTGAGTACACTGTGCGTTTTATAACTGATAACTGCCCTCTCCCACAGCAGGGAGGCAATAACAATAAAGCACTGAAGCAATTTATCTGGAGATTATCATGAAAATATATGGTTTTCTGTCGTAAAGAGTCAGAGGAATCGAGAGAGTGAGAGCGAAAGAGACATTATCCGTAATGAAACAGTTTATGAATGAAACCAGCACGGCTTCCTACAGATTACTCCCCCTCTCTCTGAGAATGAAAGTTTGACGAGACGGTAAATGGCGTTGAAACCAGCAGTGATGCAGGTATGATTTTTTTTTTTCTTGTGAAGTTGTTTGGTGCTGTCTTAGCTCATGAATCACAGCTGTGTTCAGTATGCAGAGAGCAGACTTCATCTGTGTTTTCTGTAGAATGGTTTTAACCAGAGAACAGAGATCTGAGATAAACGCATGACCTCCCTCTTCTTTAGGCTCTTTCATCTCTGCTCAAGCAGATGAGAGCTCATTTATGAGGTACGCTGTGGATCTCCTGCGTGTACTAATTTAAATCACGTTTTTTTTGTTTTTTTTTGCACAAGTATCATTCACACTCAGCAGTCAGAATGGCTGTGTAGTTGTATAGTGTGTTGGCTTCAATCTCTACCACTTCTATTCAAGGTCTGTGCAGAGAATATAATGTACTCACACTTGGCCCTCAATCTGTTTTAATGAAAAACTTTTTCAAGTGGATCGTTTTAGTTTTTCTTTTAAGAGTTACTTCTAAGAGCTGAATATTGTCTCAGAATAGGTAATTTTCCTTAAAAAAAAAAATAAGAGAGAGTTTTAGCTTATACAATTTTGAAAGTAAATCTGCAGTAGTGCATGTTTTAGGAATCTGTGTGAGCTGCAGCAGCATTTTTTGTAAATGTATTTACAAATGTATAGAATAAATGACGTCATTTATATAAGATTTATATAGCTTATACAAATATATCTTGTATACGCTTATACACTGTGTGCACAATTATTAGGCAAGTGATGATTTTGACCATATCATCATTTTATCCATAATTTCCAAGTCCAAGCTGTATAAACTTGAATGCTTATTGGATTTAATGCATATCAGGTGATGTGTATTTGTGTAACGAGGGAGGGTGTGGCCTAAGGAGATCAACACCCTATATCAAGGTGTGCATAATTATTAGGCAGATTCTTCTCCTCAGGAAAAATGGGCCAAAAAAGAGATTTAACTGACTCTGAAAAGTCAAAAATTGTAAAAAGTCTTTCACAGGGATGCAGCACTCTTGAAATATCTAAGATATTGGGGCGTGATCACAGAACCATCAAACGTTTTGTAGCAAATAGTCAACAGGGTCGCAAGAAACGTGTCGAGAAGAAAAGACGCAAATTAACCGCCAAAGATTTGAGCAAAAATACAACTTGCCTAATAATTGTGCACACAGTGTACATCTTAAAATAATTGGTTGACCGATATGGGATTTTTAAATGGCTGATGCCGATATTGAGAAATCAATCTGGCCGATATAATTCATGTAATTTCAGTAAATGAGAGACATGCAGAAAATTGGTGAAACGAAATGAACATTTATTATGCATAAATATGTATTAAAACCTAAATTTAAAAAATTTAAACAATTGAGGTAATAATTAGTGTAGCCTTTTTTTTTGCTGAAACATCTACAAAAAATAAATAAAACGTAAACAAATAAAATGTAAACAACAGAGGTAACACTTAAATGAACAAGGTTTAGTGCAGCCTTTCTAAAAATCATAATTAATGAACAAATTAATATTCATAAATTAATGTCAAAAATAGTGTGTGTAATTCCATGTATTTTATGTACAATAACAGTGCATATATAGTTTACCGAGCAGCAGGTTGTTTTAATTATGGTATGGGATAGTTGGTTAATAATAAAGATATATGTCTCTGATCTGTTTCTTTTTGCTTGTCTGTTTCATTGTAAAAATAATACAAGCCTGAAGGCATATAATTACATGCTTGGTTATCAGCATATAGCAGCATTAAATAAGACCGGTGTTCTGACAAATAATGCTACCTATCAGATTATGCTACCAACACTGTTTTTATCCTACTGTAAGGGTAGGTTTAGGGTTGGGGTAGGTGTACATGTTAGTAAGCCTCACACCTTATTAATATCATGCTGGAAGCTAAATCTGATAGGTAGCACTTTTTTGCTATCGAATTATGCTACCATCTGTTTTAATGGGAGGTAGCAAAATCTGACAGGGTAGCACAAATCTTCAGAACAACAGAACATATGAAAAGGTAAACTACACGCCATTATTACGCCAATACGATATTACGCCAATCATGGGCAATCAAATACAGCGGATATTCCTGAATAAACATATAAAGGAATTCAAACGTATTATTATTATTACAAGAGTTCTCGTGTCGACCCAGCTTTCATTCTGGAGTGCACCGGCTTTTGAGTCCACCGGAAAACAGCGTCTTGTTTAGAAGTACCCGAGAACAACGCGCATATCTGAGGAAGAGCCAGTCGCGGGATTTTTGATCGTTTGTGAGGTAAACACGGTTTAATTTTTGTTTGAATTTGTTCATATCACATCTGTGTCTCCCACCGGAGCTACAGTAGGACTGCGGATCTGATGTCTCATGGTACGTTTGAATAAGACTTTGCTGCACGCCGAAGTGTTATTGTATGTAACACAACGTAGCGTCACGTTAGAAAGTGAATGACGATTGGTAATTTTATTGTCTGTCAGGTGCTGGCTTCACATCTGAGTGGCTTGTCTTAAAGAGGAAGCATAAATGCACGATATGGTGTCATAGTCCATTTTGTACATTTTGGAAAAACATCGGCCACACAGAAAGAATTATCGGCCGATGCCAATATTTAAAAAAATTCCAAATAACAGCCGATATATCGGGCGTGGCAATATTGGTCGACCACTAGTCCAAATACCATGTAAAAGTGGATTTTGCATTATAAAGGCTATTGTTTGCTTAGGTGTATTTTTATGACCACAAAAAAAATCGTTTGTGAGGTAAACACGGTTTAATTTTTGTTTGAATTTGTTCATATCACATCTGTGTCTCCCACCGGAGCTACAGTAGGACTGCGGATCTGATGTCTCATGGTACGTTTGAATAAGACTTTGCTGCACGCCGAAGTGTTATTGTATGTAACACAACGTAGCGTCACGTTAGAAAGTGAATGACGATTGGTAATTTTATTGTCTGTCAGGTGCTGGCTTCACATCTGAGTGGCTTGTCTTAAAGAGGAAGCATAAATGCACGATATGGTGTCATAATCCGTTTTGAAAAACATCGGCCACACAGAAAGACTTTATCGGCTGATGCCGATATTAAAAAAATTCCAAATATCGGCCGATATATCGGACGACCACTACTTAAAATAAATGTAAATGTTTATTAATTCATATTTGAATGTTTAATCAATGTCATAAAACAATTTATACATATGCATATGTATGCATTGTTTTATAATAATTAATATATCAATTCATGTTTGATAAAATGTATTTATGTATATATTATAATTTTTAAAATATATTTTTAATATTCAATATAAAATACTTTGCTGTACAAATCTTTGATAAGATGGGTAACAAGTTATTTATTTATTTTTGCTTAATTAAATGTGCAATGGCATAAAAGTGGCACACTGAGCGTTGCTATATTGTTTATAGCTGTACGTAACCGGGTTATCCAGCACTGCCACTGTACTACGGCATGCCAACAACATCCCTGGGGCCAACCAGAGTGGAGCAGAGGGCATTAGAGAATGCCATTTAGAACTGGCATCAGCCTCTTCTGCACTTCCAGCCAGAAAAAAAGCTTTTCTCCTTGTTCTTATTCACTCATATCCACATGGATGCTACACTTGAGCCATTATATTGCTTGCTTATGCTGTTTCCAGATCAGTGTCCATTGCATTTGCCAGCAGCATTTGATGGCCTGCAATTATCATGTAAAGTGTTTGGCCGGAACACAACCGATGATGGTTTTTATAAAGGTGTGGAGTAGGATAACATATCTTTTATTTTCTTTAAAGAGGTGGATAGTATGTTCTCTGTAACAATCAAAGAATATCATAGTGTTAGGAGACACTTATGTTTCTAATCAAGGCAACAAATCCTGCGCTGTCATCCCATGTGGAGTCTAGTTGAACAGTATTTTAGAGCATGTATGACTAAAGACCATATCGAAGTCATTAGTTTTAGATATGATGTAATTAAACTAAATCCCTTTAAAGGACTGAAGCACTGACTCAACAGTGAACACTCTATTAAAAGAACATTTAATCATTAATCTCAGGGGAGACTAATTCAGCTCTCACTCGTTGCCAGGAAATTTAGGGGAAGTTCAGTCTGTTAATAGTTTTGATAGGTGCACGCTCACCGTGTTTTTGAAGAATTTCCAGGAATACCTCCACATCTAAAACCCTCTCTGTGTGTCGAATTAAGTTTAAAAGCCTTAGAGATATATGTGCAGACATTCAGCAGCTGTTAATGACTACCTAAATTTAGACCCAGCAGCCCGTGTACAGCAACTGTCCAGTCCAGATAAGCCTGACCAGTCCTGGGCATTTAACACAGATCTTCTCCATCTCTGCCTAACATAATATTGGTTCTGTTCTTCTGCTTTCATGATAGCTCTCATGTATTGAAATGAAGCACAGTGTGAATAGATGCTCGCAGTAGAGATGTTTCTGGGGGGTATCCATGAGTTGTTCAGACTCCATCTGTCTGAGAGCAGCACAAGTTTGATGAATGAGATTCTGCGCTGTGATTTTGTGATGGCAGTGAGCAGAGCACTGGCTGAGGCCAAAACTTTCCTAATCCCTCCACCAGTTTTAGACTTGGTTACAGTCCAAAATCAAAAAAGAAACAAAAAATAACTGCTAATAGTTTGTTTTCCATTTCTCTCTTTTTTTTCTTTCCTTGTTCCTTTCCTTCTCCATTTCCATCTCCCTTTCCTTTCCCTTCCCTTCTTTGTTCCCCTTTGCGGTTCCTTTCCCTGTTCCATTCCATTCTCCTGTTCCATTTCCCTGTTACTTCTGCCTAATTTCATTGTTCAGTTTTTCCTTGTTCACTCCCCCTTCCCTCTTTCCTTACATTTTCTTCTTTTCTTTCCATTTTCCTTCATGTTTCCTTTCCTTGTAGTCTTTCTCTGTTCTTTTATCCTTTTCCTGGTTCCTTTTCATCTTCTCTTTCCTTTTTCCTTTTTCTGTTCCAATTTATTTATCATTTTTTACCTGTTCCTTTTTTTCTTTCCTTGTTCCCTTCCCTCTTTCCTTTCCTGTCCTGTCCTGTCCTGTGCTGTCCTGTCCTTTATTCTTTTTCTTTTCTTTCTTTTTTACTCTTTTCCTCTCCCTTTTTCCTTCTCTCCCTCTTCCTATTTTCCTTTCCTTTCAGTTTCATCTTTCTTTTCCAAATCCTTCTTGTTTCTTTCTCCTTCCCTTTCCCTGACTCACCTTTCCTCTCTTTGCCTTTGATGTGCTTGGATGTGTGTATGTGTCCAATGTGTTTGAGCATGTTAGTGTGCGTACACAGTCTCTGTGTGTGATTGGCATTGCTGTGTCAGCGAGCTTGAAGCTGGATTCTGTGCAGAGGCCAGTGGTAGTATGACAGCAGGGTGATGGGAGTCTAACTAGAGAAGGTGACAGGTGGACGTATTGCTTTTTGTAATCTGACAGGCATGCTGCAGACAGTCCACATCACTCTGGCTGTCCGCCTCCAGCTCAGAGCAAACAGTAATGCTAAAAGGAGGAGGAGAGTAAAAGAACAGCTCCACACCACAGCAACACAGAGCCTGAGAAACGATTCAGCATGCAGACAGTCCCAAGGCAGACCTCAGGTGTTTACACAGCTGCTTGTCAGGACATACCTCAGTCACTGTAGGCTTTTGCTGTCACCGAAAAAAGCATAATTCTGGATTTTCTCTGTGAGTGTGTACATGCGTTCATGCTCATGCTTGAAAACACTCCCCTAAATCCCCTCGAGTGCTGTGGCATGACTCGTCACACTGAAGTAGAGCAGATGAGAGACAGATGGTATCGTTGGGCTCTCCCCGACACAAAGCCAGGATCCAGTCTGTCTCCTTTGGGTTTCGACAACCGGCCACCCCAGCCTGTGACTCAGGACCCCCTGGAGACAGATGTCGAGGGTCCCTGAGTGCAGGGTGGAGCCCAGCACATATGGGAGGAATTCAGTTGTACTATACACTCAGCATTTTCAAATTACGCCAGCCAGTTGCCAGGAATGTGTGCCCTGTTGCTTTGTGTGTATGAGTGCCGGTGAGTGTGTGTGACGCTGGCATTACTATGTCTGGTGTAAGGCTTGAGATATTTTTAGAGTGGCCTTCAGAATTAAGCCCATTCAGTCATGTGTCACCTGCTAGTTTCTGTCAGCAAAGGGCCTCTATCGGTATTCATATGCTCACACACAGACATATACATACATAGGGTCTGTTCCAAAACCTAGTGAGCTGCCTACTTCCTACATAGGCTGCTGCCTTCTAAAGCAGTATCTTAATAGAAATGGAGCCTTACGAGTTGCTAATTCAGAATGCTCTACATATGTCAGGTTTAAGTCCTCCTGGAAAGTTCATATTTACAAGTTGGTTAGTTGTAATTACAGGTGCATCTCAATAAATTAGAATGTCGTGGAAAAGTTCATTTATTTCAGTAATGAGGTGCATTCCAGTCACTCTGGTCAGAGCAAGATGGCATTGTACCTTTTGTACATAAAATTCAATTAGATTCTTTTGCTCAACTTTATGTAGTCTGTTTCGTACTATATAATGTGATGTCTTTAATTGGAGTTGCCAAACAACTTTTGGCATTGCACTGACTTTAGAAAGAAGATTGCTGAATTAAATATTTTGATGGTCATGTGACCATTATTTTTACATTGAACAATTTAAAACTCCTGTTTTGAAAATGTATAGCATAATACATTGCTTTACATGTTTAACAAATAGTAGGCAGTATAATGTTGAATGTGCTGTGCAGAATTCAGGGAGTAGTAAACCTGTTCTGAACATAGTTATTGTAAACTAAAATTACTCAGAGATAAAGGCTTATGTTAAACTCAACTCCCAAAAAAATACTCAACCCAACCCCTCTTCTCTAACACGGAAACAAAACAAGCGCACATGCCTGGCATGCACAGATCTCTTGTGACTCAGTAACTCGAAGCTTTATAGGGCCGTATCACCCACCTGTCTGAGCCTGAACATTTCTGCCTGCGGTTCTGCCAGATAGCACCTCCTCAGGAGAGGAGCACGCGCTAGCATTCAAAGCCAGCGGCACAGCATCACTCCACATATATTCACTGCTCTGCTGTTGGAGTGCCATTTGTGCTTTTAGAGCCCATGCTGTTTATTTTATCACTCTCTTCGGTCAATATTATGAGTTAGATGTCTAGAAATTTAAATCACAAAAAGCTATCGTTTGATTCTCAGACTGTGTTTTTCCACTGTGCCATAGCGCTATCAGCACACACTACCATAGATAACCTAATTATGTCATGATGTCAGGGCAATCAGGAAATTAGCCATAATATGATATATCTACTTGGTCTTGCTCAGTAATCGTCTGCTCTATCAGGTTGCTGGGTTAATGTTTTCTTTCGCCTGCTGTAGGGTCATGTTTATAGCAGTGGTCATATGCTGTGGATCCTCCATAGGCTACCATGTGAAACTCCTCTAATTATCCATGTACGGCTGGGAACTGGACACCTGATTGTTGAAATTGCAACATCTCTCTGTGACTAACTAAACTAAAGGTTAACTGAACGGAAAGTGGATAGTTAATGCATTAAGTATCACGTTAATGTATTAGGTATCACAAACTAACAATGAACATGTTTACAGCATTTATTAATCTAGGTTAATATTAATTTATAAATACATTTTAGTAAATATTCTATCTAATCTCATATAACGGTATTATTTTATTTATACACACACACACACATATACATATATATATATATATATATATATATACAGTATATACAGTATATTATGAAATAAACTTTATCAAGATTAATAAATGCTTGTTTGTTGTTAGGTAATGTTATGTTACGTTACTTACTCTTAATATTAAGGTTACATTAGCCCATCAGAACAGTTTTTACCCAGTAAACTACTGTACATTTTCTAAATGGAAAATATTTCAGCAGGGGAAAATTTTTTAAAATAATGTGAAGAAGAAGAAATGGCTTCATTGCTTTCTCCATCAGTTGTGGTTTTTAATCCTGAAACAAGTGCTACTGTGTGATGTCACAAAAGGACCTGTTCGTGGAACACCGCTAGTTGGAAGCCAAATTTGGATTCTACATTAGAGTGAGAAACATTTTCTTTTATTTCATGTCCCCTAAAGCCGGAAGCTCAGAAGCTCAGACTTCTGTAGTTTTAAAATCCCAACCGATTATGAAATCTGGTTGCAGCACACACATAAGGAGAATCTTCACAGATTTTCTTCCCTCAAATCTTAAACATGCACACACTACAAGATTTGAAAATCGTGGTGCATAACACACTACCAGATATTATTAAGATAAGCATGCCAGAGGGAGCGACTCACGTGATCTCACACAGTAGATCGTCATTGACGTTTCAGCAAATAATGTTTGCATATGTTAGCTAGCGTGCTTGCACCTTTCTATACTCACCCAGTACGTTCGAAACTGAGGCGATTTCACCCCAGTGCTTCTCTTTGTCCTTACAGCTGTGGTAGGTTTTCGACACATTATACAGACAGTCATGTTATTGCAAAACTTCCACAAGCAGTTTCCTCCATTTCCACTATCCAACGACCCATACAGCAGCTTGTTTTGCGGTCGCACATTGGCTATTGTGAAACTACTGACGTAATCATTGCTGTGATCATCCCGATTTAAAGTCCTAATATCAAACATGTTTGATATTAATCGGGGCGACTCCGATTTGTGTTTGAGCAGATTGGGAGGTGCAAAATTCGAGCTGTACACGCCTCACATAACCAAATAATCCATGCCAAACATTGGAACCGACCGAGGCCCTTGACAAGATTTTTTTCTCCGACTCTCGGCAGGGGAAAATCAGGGATAAATCGGCCTAAAGCTCCTGTAGTGTGAGCCTGGCTTTAGACACAAAATGCCTTTCTCTACAGGAAGCTGTGTTAATGATCACAATAAGTGTGCTGGTCCTTTTACTGCTCAAGGTTCTTCTGTTCGTATTTCTATCAAATTATCTTTTGTGCCGGCCTCAACTTAAAAATTAGAGAACTAGAGGGTATATTGTGTCAGATATGTTTATAGTGCCGTGTAAAGCACATTTCTCACGGCAGAGGAGGCAGACACCTGTACTGCTGTTCTTTTATTTGTTTCATGTTAAATGTCAACTGTTATTAAGTGCCTAACGGGCTGTAGCAGATTGTTCTGGACTGTGAGGTATATCTTTACGATTCCTGTCACTGTTTGTCTTAGATAAGTTTGGCTTTTTCCTACATGAATGATGCTCTGTTACTGCACGGCGCCCATGGTTATTGGCGGAGGACACGCGTTATTCATGTTCTTTTCAAGCAGATAAAATATGATACGAGCGGCGATGAATGAGCCACCTTTGTCGAAGCACTTTAATGATTTCGATTATTGATTTAATTAGTAGAGTAACTAATGATGGGTCCATTTCGAAGCCATTTTTCTATCCTGTAACCTTCACGTCTGGTCGCTTGCTCACCAGTTACTGTTAAAAGAGCAAAACTCATTAAAAACTCTAACCCCGGTTAATCATCCCCAATTCTATTTTCAAGGCCTTTCATCACCACATGCAGCCCCTGATGGATAATGGGACTCTTCGTGGACTGCATTGGACAAAAGATCCTTCTCACTGAATGGTTAACATAGACTTTCATTTTCAGTTTGAAAGGTTGACTTCAATTATTTTTGCAGAGGTGTTAGCCTGGCATGAAAAAACGGCGGCAGTCTCATGGCGGTGCATTATACGCATTGAAAGCTGAACAAATGTGTTTCAGTCGAGGTCAAGGTCAAGGTGGCTTTCCTCCGAGCCCGTTCCCCTGGAGAAAGGGGCAACTGGGCATGTTTGCATGCTCTAATCCCATCTAATGGGCCGCACCAGCTGCTAAGAAGGGACAGTTGTGCTTCGTGCCACCTTGGTCCCCATCAGCCCCCATCATCAAGCTGTGGGAATGTGGAGCTGGGGAATTCTTCCCCACCTGTCTCCCTTCACAGGCAGCCCTGGCAAACGTGTCATGGCTAAATTTAGCTTGTGTGTTGGAGGCTGAGGGGAAGGGCAAATGGGGGGAGGAGGTCTGAAGTGCCAGACCTGGTTGGGGGTGGGTATAAATAAACAGAGGGCTTGGTGGCAGGAGTGGGCGCCGATGCTGAGATTCAACAGCCTTCTCGTTCATGCCAAGCCTTCGGCGCTGAACTCTGCTGACGGGGAGTGCCAGCTTATCTTGGCCCTCGGTCTGACAAGCGGTGTTGCGTGCTTGCAGTGTAGGCTGCTTTGGTGAATAGGAGTGTTGTAGTTTTGTGTCACATCATGTTGTTCGATTGCAGTGTCGACAGATGTTTACTCATTAACAAATGGCTATATAGCCTTAAAAGAACTCAAACTGTGGGAAAAGCAGGTTGTGAGCAGAAAACATCAATCTTATTTAATTTATATTGAGGGATGGGTATTTAAAACCTGCTGTTATTCAGAATTTGTTCTATTAAGTAAAAGTTTGGATCCTAATTTTGCACTGACATTTAATGTTTTGCAAAAGCATTCATATTTTAGCTCAGATGTGATCTTGCAGATAAATTATATTTGTGGTTGGAGACAAAGGATGGGTGCCACGAAATTATACAAATTGGAGCTGGGGCAATAAATGCATTCATTTCTGTGATTAATGTAGACTGTTTAGTATGTAAATAATAATAATAAATCATTTTTTTCATCATTTGTGTATGTATTTCTGATTACAAGTTTGTAACCTATCATGTAACCCATAAATTAAATTAAATTAATTACATTTAAATTCAATTAAATTTAGGGAAGTTTGTGATTTCAGATGCAGCCAAATTGTATAGTTACTGGGTTTGTATTAGGGTTGTGAATCCATAAAAAAAATAAAAAATAAATGAAAGTATTTTATATATCTGATCTGGAATTTTTATATATTTAAGATTTTTAATAGATTCACTGCCATAATAGAAACCCAGTAACTAGACAATTTGTCGGCATCTGAAAATCACATACTTCCCTAGTATATAGTAGGTGGAAAAACAATATGTGAAAAGAGTGGTTTTCGCAGTACTACTACAAATTTACAGTATTCACAAAACAATAAGCAAAAGGTAACCAGATGACCAACTACTTGTGAGGAGATTCTAAAGTGTGCATCCAGTGGACCCTTTACTATCCAATAGGCCCTGGGAGAGGATTTTCTGAATGGCAGTGAAGTGACAACTGATGCTGGTAGGTCATATGATAGTGACAACAGGGCGAATGTAGTACATCAAGATTCCATCATGCTATATAGAAAATATTTTTTTAAAGGGGTCATATGACGTTGCTAAAAAGAAAATTGTGTATTTGGTGTAATGAAATGTTTGAGGTTTAAGGTAAAAAAAAAACACATTTTCCACATACTGTACATTATTGTTTCTCCTCTATGCCCCACCTTTCTGAAACGTCAATTTTTACAAAACTCATCGGTGTGAAAAGCGAGATATGCTCTGATTGGCCAGCTATCCAGTGCGTTGTGATTGGCCGAATACCTCAAGCGTGTGACAGAAATGTTACGCCCCTTACCATACTCTGATGCCCTGTCCAGCCGGAGCGACGAGACAAAAACTTTAAAACCCATTATAAACGAGGCATTTGTTGCATCCAGTGGGGACGGATTATAATGACATATACTGTTTTTTTAAGCGTTGCATCGCGCCGTGTAAACATAAAACCATGTCTGCATTTGTGATCGGAGAAATGACAAATAACAAGCGCTACTCTACACTGCTCAAAACTCTCGTTT
>NW_015551064.1:325179-358637 GCF_001515605.1 Sinocyclocheilus anshuiensis
TCAGTGGCAAATTCTTTAAATATAAAAAACGTACTTACAGTTTGTGAGTCAGAACAGCCGGCATTGTAGTCTACTTTCCCAGGATCAGGAAACGGTCCTCCATAAAATGTGCTGCACACATCTGGATATTTGGGTTAAACTGTTCTGGAACAGTGTTGTAAATACAATTTAACCACTGATTTCTAGTTGTGTCCTCTTTTGAAAGGCCAAACAAAGTAGTTTCGCTTTCAGGCCGGCAGCCTAGAGTGAGCGGTGGCGGCGGCAGATGCGACGAAGGAGTGGCCGGCGAGCTTGCGGCAACCGCATGTGATGACCCTGGGCTGGACTCCACTTCGTCCACGGTGAAAGCCGATCAGGCGATCCACAGCGCGAAGTTGTTGTATTTCCTCAGCAACCAGCACGGATCAGCTCTAGGCATGACAAAGTGGATATCGTCCTCTTTTGGAAGGCCAACCAAAGTAGTTTCGCTTTAACAACGAAACACACAGCACCTTCACGACATGGTGGCCGCAACAATACTACAGCAACAATAAAAGTTATGCCTTCTTTCTTTGCGTGAACATTTGGGCGGCGTTATGCAAATCTTCCCACATCGTGATGTAGACGTGGGGGTGTGTTAGAACGAGGCGTTTTAGGTAGGTGTGGCTGACTCTTAACTTTTATAAAGAATATCTCTTTGGATTTGAGACTTTAGTCTTTGCAACTTTACAGATCTTCTTTATGCACCAAGAGCTTGTAATACTTCAATGAGAAAGGAAAAATTTAAAATCGCATCATATGACCCCTTTAATGCTCAAAGTAATTACTAATGTTACAGTCCCAGTTAGATTTCTAGGGGCAAAAGGGAAGTAACGTTTTAAAGTAAAGGCTAGCAAAGGCAAAAAGAAAGGTTTGAGCCATTCTCAGTCCCAGCACTCAGTACACAAAATAAGATGAAAATAAATGTATTTTTTTTATAAACAAATAATGACACATACACTGCAAAAAGAACTCCAAACAAACAATTTCAACAAAATAACAAAAAAGAAAATACAAATAAACAACAGAACTCTTACATTACTTCCTACCTTGCAAAAACAGGAGAAAATTAGAACAAAAAATGGCACCCATCTCCCTACTGCTCCAACACTCAATAACAGGCAGATGACTCACAGCTGTGCACTACAGCCAACACACATTTAAGTTTGGTTTTTAAGTTTAAGCTTAACAGATAAGGCTGCACACTACAGCCATAACACCACATTTAAGCTTAAGACACACCAACAAGAGCAACACTCTGGGACTGGCAACATCTCAACACTCTCATGCTCTTGGGAGAAGGAATCTCTCACAGGCTTGTTCTCTTGTCCTGCTTAAATACTGGTTCCTCTTTACATTGATGAGGAGCAGCTGGTAGGTCCAATCACCTAGATTAGGACAGGGAGGAGCACAGAAAATAGGACAAACATACAACAAAACTACAACTCCCAGCAGGCCGTTGGGTCCACTGGCAGCACATAAATGAATGACATACACCATGATTATAAAACACAAATTCATACATCCTGGGACGTAACACATTTAAAAGAAGTACCTGCGATGCGATTTCGGACAGTCTGTGGTTTTCTATTGAATTGTCTGATTCGCAAACGAACAGCTTGTGTGAACCAATTCTTAATTAATAAATTGGTCAAACACTTACAAACCAGTCTCAAACTTAAGAGTGATCAGTTTGGAGTGGATGTTGACTTGCTTTGCTCTAGTCGTGTTCTTCTTGAACTGAACAGAGAACTGTTAATGTGTTGAGTAGGTTTGGTGATCAATGTAATAAAAATTTAACTCTTTTATTTTAGCTCAGGTCTTCAGAGGGGGAATTGAATCTGAAGATTCAAGATCAACCTGATTGAACTGATTCCAAAATTGATAGTTTACACTTTATCAACGGTCGTTCAGCGAGATGTTAACATCAGTATATCTTACCAGTTTGAATATTTGTACTATCCCTGGCCAAAGGCTAATACATGCTTGTGATAATTTATAAGCTACGAGCTAGATAACTGGATCTGAGCAGAGTTTAACTTCGAAAATACAACACAACACAAGACAATGATTCTTATAAATGAAACAAAAGTTTATTGGCTATTCTAGATTACATTAAACTAAACCACACACACACACACACATGCGGTTGAAAGATGAGGATTTTAACAGAGTTCTGAGGAAGCACCCAAAGTTCTAAATACTCGTTTTCTACGAGTATTTTAACTTCAACCTGAGAAAACTCATAAAAGCAGAGACTTGGCTTATGTTTACTGCTTAAGCTCAGATCAGCACCCGTTCAGCAAGAGATGAAAAGATTTTGCTTGTTACTTGCGTTTTAGTGACAGCTGAGCGGAGTTTTTCCAGTTGCTGGCTTTTCAGGGAATCCCAGCACCTTTGATTGGTTGCTGATCTGTCGTTTGGCTGACATCTTTGGGAGAGCTCGGTGATGAATGGGGTTTCCTGGTGACGCAGAGGCTTTGGCAGTTCTTCTGAAAGAGTCTGAGTTTGCAAGACTTTAGGCTTTTGAAGATCTCTGGCAGTCACGAAGTTTCAACGAAATGTTTGAGTTCTGGATGACCCGATCGCTTGATGGTGCAGCGTGTGTGCGCAACTTGGAGCGCGATTTAACACAAAGGCGAAAAGGCAAAGATCAGTTCGGACATTGGGTTTTTGATCCAGCTGCATAAGTCCATCCCACTGGTCGTTGTTCCAATCAGATATTGGCTGCAGGGCAGGGCCATGCCCCATACTGTTCCTTTATCATGCATGGATCACATGCTTCCCGTGGGGAGTATTTCTGCACATTTTAATAACTGTCGTACAACACACACTGTTCAAAGTAACAGCTTTTCACTCATTTCAATGTTCTGGAAATAAAACAAGCATTCGTTCAACATCAAATAACAGGTCTCTGGCATACACGTTAATAACCTTATCTACTAAAAAGGGTTATAAAGCATTTATTAAACTTCATAGGTTACAATAAACACATCAAGCATAGAAAGGCACGAAACATATTATTTGTGAATATAGTTGCCCTTTTATACTTTCAAATTATTTTAAATGATTGTCTTTCAAAATCGTCATGCAAGGTTCTGTTTCTTTTGTTGTAAGAAAAGAACGCGGGTCAGTTGGGTTTCAGAAAGGGCAGGAAGCAGGTGGTCAAGAGTCATGTGATAGTCACGTATAGATCCAGTGTTTGCAGGCCTGAGGGCGTCAGTTAATTTACTCGTCCTTTTCCTGTTGGATATAATAGTTCCATACATTGTGCGATCATGAGGTATCTCTCAACTATATGTTGTGAAATAACTTTTTTAGTTCTCGATACAAAAAGATCTCTGTTGTCTCCTGATGTGGATTAGTTTAGACCTCGTGATGAGTTGATTCAATGGCATATCCGTGTCTGTTCATGATATAAATCCTTCATCAATGTGATCAATGTAATTACTGACTGGTTGTGCGTATGTCATGTTTTTGTTTATAATAAAAGAACGATTAATGGAATCATCAATCAGCAACTGGAATCATTAAATGCCTTGCTATTATCTATATAATAAAGCAAGAAATGCCCCATCAATACACTGATCTACAGTGTCCAAACTTGGTGAGACTCTCTTGTGTTCTCGTCAGAGGCTTTGACCCGTAGGAATTCAATCACAGCACAGTCATGCTACAGAGCAGCCTGGCCTGTCCCTTCTCAAAGGCACTCAGAGGAATAACAGGCCCAAATAAGAGAACCAACGGCCTACTTTATCTCCACAGCCCTTAAAAGCCTGATGTATCCTCTTTATTTTTAGGATGCACCCTGTGAGGAAACTCAGCCGTATGCAAACACAGACACTTCAAAGCTCCCTCACCCCTCCCCGCCTTTGCTTTCTTCTTTTTGATTATAAGGCCTTACATTGTTTTTATCTTGTTTTTCGTAATGTAAGAATATGCCATATCAGCTGCTTTGAAGCTTCTGCTCCATGCTCTTAATCGCCTCAGAGGTAGAGCTCATTCTCGGGCTTCTAGTGTTAGTATTTCTTTCTCTCTTTTGTGATACAATCAAACTTGAACACTTGGATCGGCCTTCTGCCGTTGGGGATGTTACCCTCATGAACATGCTCTCTCAAGTCAGATTCAAAGAAACATTGCAGGGGCCTTAACAAACTGTTCAGTCATATGGGAATTTGTAAGGAGGGAAGCAGCTGCTCAAATATTATACATAAAATATTTATCTCGTTGAAGAATTCAGAAGTAATCATGTATTTTGGTCAGGTGCATATACTGCATACTTGAATTTCGAAAATGGCTTTTGTTGTGTACGCACATTCATGTTATTCCAAACCTATGACTTTTTTCTTTTGTGGAACACAAAAGGTGATATTTAGAAAAATGCACTAGCTGCATTTTTCCGTACAATTCATTTTATGAACAATATTCGTGAACAGAAGAAGAGAGCATGTGTGAGATAAACAGAAAGGTGTTCTGGTGTTTCAGTTCTTCTCAAATTTGTTAGGAGAAGTAAAATAGACTCAATGGAGACATTTCTGACATACAGTAAGAGTTTAGCGCTAAAAAAGGTGGATAGCATTGCTCAGATCATTTGGTCTTGCAAGAATTTAATGAGAAATGTTTGCATTCATTTTCATTGGAGACTTTGGTATCTTGGCAAATATGAGCACAGCCTGTGCCATTGTTGAAATTTCCGTAACTCTAGGAGACATAAGGGAGATTACTGGGTTTCAGGAGGAAATTCATGAGCTGGACACTCCAGTGAAATTCACCACTTGTTCTCTTTTTAATCTCAGTGCTGTCTATGGAGCAACGATAGAGATGTTAAATAACATACTGCACTCTTTCCAAGAGAGGACCAACACTAAAACCCTTACACAATATATTCCCTCCATCGACGTCATGTTTTGTTCATTTTGCATGGGAAACTTGGCCCAATCAGTGAGATGAGAATCTCTGTTTGCCAAACAGGCTGCTGGTGGTGGATTTATCATGTCTGTGGTGGTGGGGTGGGGGCTGATGCTATCTGTAAGTACTGTTGTCTGCAGTGAAACCCACAACTGTGGACTTTCATGGGTGAGTGGCAGTCCAAAGCTTCAGGTGAGAGGATGATATGGGATGTGTGGACTCTGTATTGGATTCTTACTGTGGGCAGGTTATTGTAAGTAGGGGTATTATGATTTAATTTCATTACAATTCTTTGCTTGTATCATTGTAATTAATTCAGTTCTGTCTAATTTAATTGTTTTGGATCAGGGATGCATTTATTTGATCAAAAATACAGTAATACTGTGAAATATTATTACAATTTAAAATGACCGCTTTCTATTTTAATATCATTTATAATGTAATTTAATTTTGTGATGGCAAAGCATTTCAGCAGCCATTGCTTTAGTCCTCAGCGTCACATAATTCTTCAGAAATCATTCTAATGCTGATTTGCTGCTCAAGAAATGTTTTATTATGATCAATATTGAAAACATTTGTGCAATTTAATATTTTTGTGGAAACTGATGCATTTTCATGATTGTTTGATCAATAGAAAGTTCAAAGAACAGCACTTATTTGAAATAAAAGTCTTTTGTAACAATTAAAAATGTCAACAATTTGTACTACATTAAAAAAATGGACAATATATCAGGCTTTATATTCACAGTCTCAAATATTTGCACATATAAAATGTATATAATGAATAATCATCACTTGTCAAGGCATGGTAAAGCATATTTCAACCTTCATATATTCCAGAATATGCAGAATAAATTGCAACTGAGAAAGAGAACAAGAACAATAAGCTTACTTCCTTCAAATGGACGCACACAATTATGAATAATGATACTAAAATCAGTAGCATAAACTTTATTCACTTAAAATGAGCAGTCTTTTCTTCAAACTTGCGTTTGGTGTGAAAACGTGCATGTAATCTGAAACAGCATCTATTATGCATTGAACATTATTATAATCATCATAATCGATTATTAAATACCATAATCTAAGCATTTAATCTTTTTTTACACCCCTTTTTATAAGTGCAATTTCAGCTCTAAATTATGTCTTAAAAATTCCAACACATGTTTGCTCACAGGTTTAAAATGCGTGCACATGCATGATTAGTAAATGACACCCTTTGTTTGGCCTACATTGTGTTGTTTTTTTCGGCGACACAGGCAGTTAGCAAGAGCGGAGTTGCATGTTTTGTAATACAGTGCCGTGTTCTTGGAGACTGCAGGTGTGTCTGTTTGCGCCCGAGGTGTTCTTGAATGTTTATGTATTCTTGTGTTCTGCCATATGGGCGTTTCAGCATTTCTGCTGTCACACTTCACTAGTCCTGAACGGTGACTTCCCCGAGGATGAGGAATGCATCTGTGGCTCAGCAAACTACCCAATCACCTTCCTCTCTCGCTCTCTCACTTCCTCTCCCCAAGCAGAATGTGATAAGAGCAAACTGACGCGGTCCATCACTTTATCTTGTTCCTGCGCTTATCTGTGTAATATAAAACCATTCTAAACAACTGACCCATCTGATAGGAGATGCATTGTGCTGTCAGTTGGTTTCAGTCTGGGAGAAATCTGTGAAATCAAGTGACAGGGGTGTCTAGGTGTAGTAAACAGGAATTTAGTGTGTAGATAAATAATGTGAGAATCTGAAACTGAATAATACATGCTTTTTCTAATGACATATATTGACCAAATGTGAAATTACATTTTTCATCACTACTAATCACTATTGGCATGTTTCCCAGAGGAGTTCTTGTTAATTGATATTACGCAATGTTGTTGGATTGTTCGTAGGAGTTTTATGTGAGATGGAGACCAAACGATGGAGGAAACGAGAGTGAGCGATTTATTTTAGTGTGCGCCAGATATAACAGCAGGCCATTCCTTAATATTTTCCCTCCTGTGTGAAGTTGTTTGATTACTGCTCATCCAAAGTCATGTGCACTCTATCAAATCAAGGGCCAGCATATTGAGAGCTGATGTACTGAGGTAATTAGAGCTCTTAATTGTTTTCATCGATCACTGTGCAACTCTCTGAACCGCTAGCAGCTGCTTTGTCACCCTGTAAAGAGTGTCCCTATCGAACAGGTACAGGAAACCAGACTTTTTGGAGTTATACTCAGTGTTGGGGAAAGTTACTTTTAAAAGTAATGCATTACAATATTGCGTTACTCCATAAAAAAAGTAACTAATTACGTTACTTAGTTACTTTTTATGGAAAGTAATGCGTTACGTTACTTTTGCATTACTTTTTAAATCTGGACAGGGCTTGCTTGTTTGTTTTTAAAATAAAAAAGTTCTATTTTTGGTAAATATAAAAGCCTTTTCACACCAAAAGTGAAATGAATAAGCCTCAGGCTGAAGGGAAAGTAAATTTACGTCCGTACAGTAGAATGCAGAAGAAGAAATTTCAACACACTTCAGCAATAAAAAAAGACACACAGATGTTTGTCTGGAGTGTAATTTTTGCTTAATAGTATGGTTAAACTGGATCATCGAAGGTCAGAAGCAAAGACATTGGTCAATAGAATGGGATTAAATACATAAAGGATATTTGTGTTGTTTAACATTTAATTATTGCAGGTTTGCGTCATATTCTGAGTTGCATTATTTTTATTCATTTTGAGGAATACTGAATCTGTGTTTTTTTTTTTTGTGAGTGAGATGAATTAATGCATATTCATATTTATTTTAGAACTACAGTAACATCTTCTGATTTCTCTCAACATGGGGACAGGAGAGCTGTCAATCAATAAATTGGAAAAAAAGTAACTTGCATTACTTATTTGAAAAAGGAACTCAGATATTATCTTGTAAATTAAAAAGTAATGCGTTACTTTACTAGTTACTTGAAAAAAGTAATCTGATTTACGTAACTCGTGTTACTTGTAATGCATTACCCCCAACACTGGTTATACTTGACAGCAGGCTGAAGTGGTCAAAACAGATAGAAAATATGGTAAGAGGTCTATCAGTTCTTAAGAGATGTGCAACATTTTTTACCACAATATTATATTATTAATGTCCAGTGGTGTGGTCGAGTGCATTAAGTAAAGATTTGGAAAAATTACAGTTAGTCCAGAATAGAGCTGCATGACTCACTCTAAACTGTAATAGAAAGGCTAATATTATAAGAATGCATAACACTACTGAAGGATTGGACAATTATTTCTCTGCTTTGTTTCATAAGAATTATTTCCTAATGTCCTGTCAACTTTAGCAGTACTATACAAGTCATATTTTTTTATACCAGACATGCATCAAAATGATGTTTTTTTGCTTCCTGCTTCAAAAACTAATGCAAAGCAACGGACTGTAATGTATAGAGGAATGAAAATATGGAATGATTTGCCATCGGACATTGCATATTTTTTTAATAAGCAAAAAGAGGTTTAAGAAATCTTTAAAGTAGTATTTAATGGCACAATATACGGTAAATTGTTGATTTTGATGTTTTGAATGGATTTTAGGGTTGGTATGTTTTATTGACTTTTATTGTTGTGGATTAATGTAGTTTTTGTTTTATTTTGTACTTGTTGGACCCCAGGAAGGATAGCCACTACCTTGGTAGTGGCTAATGGGGATCCAAATAAACAAATAATAAACCCTGTTGTGTATGTTTGTGTGTTGAAAATGTGTCTGGAGGGTTAGTTCACTTAAAAATGAAAATTCTGTCCTGGTTTAACCCTTTTTTAAGAAAGTGGTTCTTGAACCACTGGTTCTCTCAGATCATAGTCACAGACAGAGTTGACAATGTGCTTTAAGGGTCAAGAAACGCTGAAGCACATGCATTTTTCAAAATGTATGCAGATATGAACGTGTAGCATGTGTTGATGATAATATTACTATTCATATCATATTCTGAATATTAAAGGAATGGTTCAGGCAAAATGTTTTTAAATAATAAATGAAATTAAATATTTAAATATAACTATATATAAATAATAAATACATAATTTAATGAGTATCTTGCTGTTCCAAACCTGTGTAAAGATTTACTTATTTGTTTGTTTGTTTATTTATTTAAAAAAATGGAATGAAAGTCATTGGGGTTGTTTTGTACCCCAACGTTCTTCAAAATATCTTCTTTTGTGTTCATCAGAAGAAAGAACGCCATAAAGGTTTGGATAACATGAGGGTGAGTAAATGATGATAGATTTAGATGGTCTTTTAATGGGCCTTCAATGAAATCACTGCACTAACTTATACATGGGCGGCACCTGAAAGCTGAAAAATGCTGCCATTTTTGCATAACATCCTGTTGATCTGGTTGGATTTGGATAGCAGCATCCTTTACCTCTATCCCACAATGCAGTTTTATGGTTGGTAGAAAGAAAAATTCATTTTTGAAACATGTTTTAATTAACCTGATGATTTTAATTTTAGCATGGGCATGTCTAAAGCTCATTTGAATTTGTTCTTGACCATAAGACATGGAATTATGGTGCCTTGAAAGTCTGTCTACAACCTGTTTCCTGAGATACTTTCATCTAAAAATTCTGTCTTTTGTGAAAATATTGACCTCCTGGGCTTTGAGGCAGCTGTCTAAGTTTCGAAAATAGCAATGATTCTCTGTGCAAAGCTGTGAGTGTCTTTTTTAATTACTTACAGCAGGATCTCTCAACTAGTGACCCGAAGGCAAAATCTGGACCATTGATCATTTTATGCTGCCCTTCAATTGATTATGATAAAATCATTTCAGCGTCTGATACATCAGAGAGCCAAACTGTTGAATAAGTTCAAAAACAACCAGTGGAGGTCTCTATCTGAACAGAATCAAACATGTTTAAATTGTTTCTGGCTGTAGTTCAGCTACCCTAGTATCTCAAACACTGACCAGCACCATTTACAAGAACATGCATACCATTCAAAAGGTTTTTAACATTTTTTTTTTTAAGTTCAATAGATGAACTGTCACGTTTGAACCATTGCATTTTTCCATGCCTCTCTTGAAAATGCATTGAAATCAATGGATTTGCAGATTTCTCTTCCATAATCAACCATAGTGCAGTATGTTTTCTTATATGAGAGTTTCTACACGTAAAGTGAGCTTCTTCAAACTTAGCAAACAAAACACCTTATTAAAAAACCATACAGCACTGGTGACGTCAGCATTTTTTTCAAAACCATCCTGTGTAGGGCCTCTGCAATTCCCACACCTCATTCCTCATTTCCCTTCAGAAATGTACCCCTGGGAGGTTTCAAACATAGGAGAGATGTCCATTTTTCCTGGATCCATCAGTTGTCGCTCTGGTGAGCAGCAGGCAGATTAGGTTTGAAATCCAGCGCGCTGCGAGTCAGTCCTCATTACTTTCCATTAGGCCGCTACAGAGTATGACTCCCCACTGACTCGCTGTTACTGCCTCAGAGCAGAAGCAGGAGACCCGTACACATGTGTGCACGTCATTTCACACTCTGGTGCCACTAATGGAGGTCACATTGAACCTATCGTACTCCAACTCACTCCCCCAACAGCCCCTGCCATTGTGTTATTCTAATGAGACTGACTTTGGGATTTGTAATCAATTTGACATTTTAAGCATAATAGTATTTCTCTGCTCCCATCAATACAATTTTCCTGTTCTTTATTTTTCTCTCTTTTCGTACTCTTTTTTTTTTTTTCTTTTGGACGTTGTATGAGAGTAAAGCAGTCAGAAGATGAGAGGAGGCTTCTCTTCAAAGCTCTCAAAGCGAAGGCATTATCAAAGGCCCATCCCAAGTAAATCAGAGTCTTGTTTTTCCCTTAAATTGTTCAATTACTGAGCTGATGAAAAGGACTCATGTGGTTCGAGTGACTTCCCAGAGTGCCGTGTGAGGTGGCGATTTTTGCGCAGTCCGCAGAAAGGTCTGCTGGCGGGAAAGAGATGTAGCGGAGACGTGTGGTAGTGGATGTCGTCATGCATTGATTTGCATCGTAAAAGACACACTTGTGTCTCTTTCTATTTATGAATAATGCACTCTCAATGAGGAAAAGGAAATGAAAAGTCTGTCATCATTTACTCACCCACATGTTATTCCAAACTTGTATGAATGATTTTTCTGTGGAACACAACAGATGAAACTCTGAAGAATTACGTTGGTTGTTGTTTTCCGTGAAATTTCAATGAATGGGGACTGAAGCGTTCATGCTTCAAAAAAGATGCAAAAGCATCATAAACATGACATACAGTGCTCAAAAATTTGAGGTCAGTAGGTTTTTTTTCGTTTTTTTTTAAGAAATTAATGTTTATTCAATAAGGATGCATTATATTGTTAAAAAGTGACTCTTTTGTTAAAAAGTTTCAAATAATTTTGAAATTTCTATTCATTTGAGAATCCTGAGGGAAAAAAGTATCATGGTTTCTACAAAAGTATCACTATTGCTTTTAACATCAATAATAAGTTGGATTGTTTTTGAGCACCAGATCAGCATATTTGAATGATATCTGAAGTGACACTGAAAACTGGAATAGTGATAAAAAAAAATCAGCTTTGCCATCACAGGAATAAATTACATTTTAAAATATATTAACATATAAAACAGTAATTTTAAATTCTAATAATATTTCACAATATTTCTGTTTTGATCAAATAAATGCAGCCTTGGTGAGCATAAAAGATGTCTTTCAAAAACAAAAATATTAGTTTCAAAATGCTGAAATGGTAGTGTAGAAAATCCCAGTCCATATGACCTCTGCACTATATTCCAAATCTTCTTAAGTTATTATTGTATCTTCTAAAGTTATATTATAGGTTTGTGTTAAGAAATTTAAGTTCTGATATTCTTCCACTTTAGTGAGCTATTATCTACTGCAACCAGATCATAGAGTTCATTCTCATGATCAATGAGAGAAGTGGATCAGTCACTCTGATTTGAAAATGAATAATTCAGGCCAGTTATTGAAAAGATGTGGTTCCATTTAAAATATGCAGTTTTGATTTAATTTAAGTTGAATTGATTTCAATTGATTTGTTTTTTTGTTTTCACTACTGATCAATTTTTAATGCACGATTCAAGCCATAGTTTTCCAGCCCAGTTTTTCTCCTGAAAATAAACAATATGATAGCTGTTCACAATGTGAGCAGTAAAGCATGGAGTGTCTCTTCGAGATGAAGCTGTGTACACTATTAGAAGAGGCTGCAGACAGTGTGGGTCAGGGCTGATGTGCTGTTTGAGAGGACTGGATGAGAGCTGAGGACATTGGGTCTCAAAGAAAGGAGAACCAAGGCTGAGCTGTTTATCCCATCATTACTGAGAGAGAGTACTTAAAGCAACAGTACTTAGAAACACAAGAGAACTGGGCCAAGGCAAAGCAAACACAATGGCTCAGACTTTTGCTCATTTGCTGGTTTTCAATTAATTGTCATTGGGCATTTTTTGCTTTAAAATTCATTTTCAAACACGTGCAGTTGAAAGCAAATTCACTATGTCTTACTAAAGAACGTTCACTTTTTATCCTTTTCTGTGTTTTCCAGTTCATTTTTGCTTCCATAATATATCAGTTGATAGCAGAGTAAAATCAGCAAGAAGCAATGATTTACTTGAAGTGTCTATGGATATCAGTGTAATTTTACTAACGAGATATATATCATTTTTAAATAAATTTTTATTTGAGTTATTTTAGTGCATTAAGTTAAACTAAATAAAAATGAGAAATGATGCCTTGTTAACTAAACTGAAATAAAATAAGTACAAGTATAATCAAAGTATTTGATTATTTTTCAAATAATGAAATTAATTATTATTATTATTATTTATTTTTTTATGGTTTTAGTTGACTTTCATAAACCTGATGGATATTTTAAGTAATGATTTTTGAAAATTTAAGTATTGTATGTTCACTTGGAAATGTTTTCACTTTTTCCTGAATACATTTTATTGAGATTATTTTATCCATCCATCCATCCATCTCATTTTAACATTTGCATTTCGATTAGAAATGCCCAGCATTTCCTTCACAAACACCTATATTAATTTTCACTGGTCGTCAGTGGAGAAAGATGATTTTTGTGTGGTTATGGCATCTACTAACAGTGGGAAATCTTGACCACCAACCTTCACGGTCCTGAAATAGCTATAAATATAATAAGTTCACCATTACAAACCTGTTTATCTCATAATGCGACTGTTCTGTCTTGAATCTTGGACAGAAGAGGGTCTTCTGAGGACCATATGGAGAAGATGAGAGAGATGCTTGTGTTGCTATCACAGTGTCTCAGTGCAGTGTTGATTCTTATCATTGCTTCGTTTTTTGTAAGTAGCTCTAATTGGCCGCTGAACGAGCCTGTGCTGCTGTTCTCTATTCTACACTCTTATATAAGCTCCACTGCTAGCAAACAGGTCTGACCTGAAAAGGCAAGGTGTAGGATACACACAAATACACTCTTGTACAACTTAAAGCAGAATATGATTTTCTTTTGCCTTTTAAAAGAGATCCATGCCTGTTTTCCTAATGGAAGTGACAGGGCTAGTTAACTCTAGTGGCTCGGCAGCAACTGAGCTTTCGTGAACAATAAACCCAAAGGCTAGAAGCACAGGACATGACAGAGCACAGGATATAACAGAGCGGCCCAATTTTCCACCAGACTGCTTCCCGCTACAGCCGTCCGCTTGTAACCAACAGGCCCTTCGACGTGAGAGGGATATCTTATAGCCAGTCCTGCTGTGAAAATCTTATAGCACAGTACGGCTAAGAAATGGCTTCAGAAACCTTGGCCCAAGTGCCCTCGCGGAAAAACTTAACTCCTGGCTGTGTTTCTGAACAGCGCAAAGTCAGTGAAACAGAACTAGGCTCATTATAATTGCAGCTGGCATATCAGGCCACAATTATCAACGCCGGCTTATTCAGTCTTTAATTGCCTCATTTAATTTGTTCACATTTGCCGCAGAACAACGTCAACCTGCTGCAGTTGAAAGTGATTAGCTCCAAGGACGTGATATGCACAATACAAGCCTATTGGCTGTTTCTACTGCTGTTACCTTCATCTTTCCTTCACTTTGAAAAATGACCTACTATTGAAAGTATCCTAAATGAAAACATGTTACAGATAACACCAAACTTTTTCTTTTGTTTTCACCTCTACACAGGCAACAGGCAGAGTTTGAGAAAAAATTTTAACATTGTTTCAACTTGTAAATAAGCCAATTCGTATAAATTGAAGAAAACAAAAGATTTAACAATACTAAAATAAGTAATAAATGCTATCTATCTATCTATCTGTCTATCTGTCTGTCTGTCTGTCTGTCGATAATCTGTCTGTCTGCTTTTACACAACTTAATTGCAGAGTGTAGGCCCAGTTTGGATCAAAAGTGTATAATAATAATTGTTATTTAAATAATAATAATAATAATAATTGTTGGTATTTTTATTATTAATTATTATTGTGTGAAGTTAGAGTTAAACTAATGTCAGACTACACTTTCAGATTTTTTAAACAGTGTAGCAGTATTCAAAGTTCACACTAGTCAAGCTGTAAAGTGAGTAAAATTCACTTTACTATTGCAAGTGAATTAGGCTATCAACATAATGCAAATGTAACATTTTGTGGCCAGTTATAAATATTAATGGCAGGCAAATTATCTCACTTGGCAGGTGTGGCAAAATGTTCATTTTGGACCCTATATATGCCACTTCAGATACAGTCACAATGGCCCTGCACCCCCACCTCCCTTTGTACCCACTCCCCTACCTTCCAAGTACAAGCTAAAACTGAAAAGTGAAAATTGTGTATTTCAGAAATAGCGCTATTATGCCTGGGTTAACACTTCTGTGCTAACCAGAGATAGAGAGAGAGAGAGCTGGGCTGTGCCTACGCATAATTACCTGGTTAAACATCTAATGAATCAGCTAATGTATGAATTTATCCATCAGCCTATTTATTAGGACAGATTGAAATGTTTTATGGCAGAGTTTGGGGAGCAGTGGTTTTCACCTTGTCTTTAAGAGGAAAGAACAGGGACATTGACGCTAATGAGACTGAAAGTGTGTTGAATAATAACATTTATGAGACTGCTACAGGCTACTTTGTTTAAAAAGCCTTTTAGTAAGTTAGTTTTTGGGCTAGAACATGTTCTTAGTATTTTACAAAAGGGACATGGTTGTTAAACCCTGTGCTTTGCAAAAAACGTTATTTGATTATGTTGTTACTTGTTAAAAAGGTAATGAGATAAGGAGTTAGAGAGAGTGTCAGGTTTTTATTATATGCCATGTAACCAGGGCCCAAAATTAATAATTGCCAACTAAGTGTCAATTGGAAGTTTAGTTTAGCTTTTGCAAGTCAATAAAAATGACTTATCTGTTGGTCACACTGGAAAAAAAGATATAGAAACACATTTCACTCATAAATTACTAGTAAATGTCACAAACAATTTCAAAGACAGCAAACACAATGAGTTAAACATGACATTTTGAAGTAGAAAAAGTGAAATTTCTTGTAAAAAAAAAAAGTACTCCAATAATCTCCAACAATGTTTTATTTACTTCTTCGAAAAATCATTATTTATAGTGTAGCAACATTATAAGAAAGTGCAGTTTTATACAAGCTTTATATAAAATTGTAATAATTATATTCTGACCCTCCATATAAACAGGTATATGCATCTCCATTATAAGACATACAAATCTCCATTATGAGAGATATGTATAAACTTTTTTTTTAAATGATGCAAAATATAGTACATTTTGTCTCTCCATTCACAGATGTGGCAAAAGTTAATTTTAGACTCTTCTTATGAGCCATTTCAATATAATAAATATAATTAATTATAAAATATGATGGATTTGTTACTTACAAATTCCCATATAATTATACAATAACTTACAGCGTTTAAATATATTCTAATGCATGTCCTAAAAGCTTAATATTCCATTCATATTCCAAGATATCTGTGAATATTTTTAGTAACAGGATGCTTTAGTGCTCTAACAGGAAGCTGATTGCTGAGTGACAGTGTGTTTAGTACAAGCATTGCTCTCACCTGCTTATGGAGCAGAACAAGACTATGAGCAAGCTTTGTAGAGCAAATTGTCCAGAAAAGGCTTTGGTAGCCCTTTTTGACACTGTGTTCAGTTAATGAGGTCTGAGTTGAACACAAAGATCATTCTGTAACATTGAGACCCCGTCCTGTAGATTCAAGCAGGGTTTTACAGGACACTATGATGTGGGCAGAATTATTCATGAAGTATGATTCAGGTCAGAGTCTTGGCGTAGACATTAATGTGAGCCAAGGAGCTCGGGTATGTCTGTTCTCACAGCACTCAATACCACCTACAATTCAGGAAGTTCCACTTATCCCCTGGATAAGATACAGACCCTTTGGTGAGATTCCCTCTGTGTGTGTGTGTGTGTGTGTGTGTTTGTGTGTGTATGCAGTCACTGCCAGAGGCTGTTTGCAGTAGGGTGATCATTACCAAACCTTCTGGAAGGAATGTGAGACTTAAAACTGTCTCACTCTGCTTTAGCGTCACAATCTTTTTTTTATTCTCCATTTGTCTCAAAATTTATTATTTATATTATAAATATGCATTGCATAGAATTTAGTAATAACTCTCTTTGGGAATGGCAGTAACGTGTGAGTAACAGTAATGGTATAGATATCACAATAATTATTTTAGTCAGGAAATTCAATATATATATTTTATATATACAGTAGTCAGGTATCAGTCTGTAGAGACATACATGAGATGTGGAGGTTGAGAAGATCTCTGCTAGTAACAAAACAGGCAGATTGGTATCTATGTTGCCTGTGGCCAAACACGAAGAGCACTCTGCACAGTAAAACCCCATCTTACAAAACATCATCGGAGGTGTGAGGAAGTAAAGACTGGCAAAGAAGTGTGGGTAGATGATTTTCCCACCTCACTGAAGATCACCTGCCTCACTATCTTCATAGCTGGAGATCTACAACTTTCTACGGTATACTGGCGGAAAGAGTGAACTTTTTTGACACTTTTTAAATAAACAACTATTTCTCTTTCTCCACTCTTCTCACAGTGACTGATATCCAATAAGACGAGGCTTAAATCCACAGCTAGTGTAATCCTGTCATGCGTCTGGGACAATGTCACATACTTCTGCTCATCTGGATTATGCATGCGCTATCATGATGGCTGTTTCATGACACTCATCGATCCGCTTTCACCCAGGGCGCCCATCGATCTCAGCTTTTATTGTCCCAATCCCATAGCTCCACAAAGAATCATGAGCCCACCTTAAAGGTCAAAAGCCGCTCTGGATGTCGTCACAAAGTTCTCAGTTTTCCCCAGGCGCTTAATTAGTATTGTTTGCACGAATCTATTTATTGTAGTGTTTTGTCTGATCCATCGTCTTTCTGTTTTTAGCCTGATGGCTCTTGGCAAGTTCTTTTCAGCCCCATTTGCATTGCACAATCTCTGGCACACCATTGTGCCATTGCTGCTTTGAAGGGGCTCCCATATGCACTTATTTCTGCGCAGTGGTTCGTTTGGGAAACTTAGTTAATTAGTGTGTGTGTGCACGCCGCTTGTTTTACTGTTAATAGAGTCTCAAGGCACCTGAAGCAGAGGCACTCGATATGGCATCTCCTCCTGTTCCTCTCGTACTCCCTCACATCCACAAAGATGGCCTCATTCCACCAGAAATCTTGAGCTGGAGGCCAAGTGTTTGATAGATCTGAAGGTTTGTAGATGTCTTTATCACTTTGTGCCATTAGTGTTGTGATACTCTGAAGTGAGCTCTGAAAGGGACTGCTTTGAGACAGTTTTTCAAAACCTACTTCATCATCAGCTAAATATGAGTGTCAGACACTGTTCATATGGTCTCAGTTATTCTGAACAGTTGTAATAGGTGGTGTTATACATCTGTGGTATCTACACTTAAAAGCAAGTATCGTCGAAGATTGCTATAAAAACAGCTTGATGAAAGATTATATACATATATACAGTATATATGTATATAATCTATATATACAGTATATCATCACTTTGGAATTATAAGGTTCTATCTGGCATTTTTGTCAAAATTGAGTTATTCACATATTCTTATTCTGTGACAACTTATTCACATTATGTGATGTACATTATCCCATATCACTATATGAAATGCAAAAACTTTGAAGCTCAATATCTCTAAACTGCTCAGAATGCAGATAGAACCTTATAATTCCAAGCTGACAATATATATATAGAGAGAGCATCTTATTTCATGAAACAAGTATTTTGCCCTCAGCTGTGACATTTACGGTTTCGTGGCTTTAATTCTTGATTTAGTGGTTTGATCGGCCAGTTGTTGGCCTCCTTTGGAATTCAGCTGTGTTTCTTTTGCCCTGGGCTTTTTCCAGACCTCCTGCTTACTTACACTGGCTAATCTGATTTTCTGAAGATAGTTCCTGGCGATCTGTAAACTACAGTTTTCTTTTACCGATGCAGCATGGACCCAGCATGGTCTTTTGTGCTACAATAAAAAATTCACATTTAGCATTGCTTATTAGATTAAGAAACCCTAATAGGTAATTATGAATAAGTACAGGCCATTTGGAACACATTCAAACAAGGAGATTAATCTATTCATAGCAAATAGGAGGAGAGGATTGGAGCTTCACCAATCAAGCATTCCTGTCCCAGTGGCACTACCGCTGCACCGGCTGAGGAAGAGTGAGACGGAAACAGCTCTGCATGGTGAGCATAGCTCCGTAAGTGCTGGCCGGAGGCCCCGGGGAGTTCCTTATCTCTCAGTTTAGCTCCACTTACAAAGGTGAGAAGGCCATGTTATCTCCGAGCCTGTGCCTCCTGTGGTTCTCTCTGCCAGGCTCTGCCAGCAAGGCCGGAAGGGGACACCGAGGTACAAGGTCTGATTATAGCCCACAAATGGCAGATCAATAGAGCTCAACCGGAGCGGGGAGATCCGTATCTCTCAGTTTAGCTCCACTTACAGAGGTGAGAAGGCCATGTTATCTCCGAGCCTGTGCCTCCTGTGGTTCTCTCTGCCAGGCTCTGCCAGCAAGGCCGGAAGGGGACACCGAGGTACAAGGTCTGATTATAGCCCACAAATGGCAGATCAATAGAGCTCAACCGGAGGCCTCATCGATCAGCAGGCATAGGGCAGCAAATGTATTCACATTCTTAGGCTCGGCCGGGGCACTAGGGTGTGAAATTCAGATTGTTATTGCAGCCAGCCTGTTCCATAAGGAGGTGGAAGGACATGCAGGACATAGGTCATTGGCTGCTTTCCTCTGTAGGGGCGAAGACTTGCCCTTTCCAGCGTAGACAGTGGTGACTTTACCTTTCTTACCTTTCTGCATCAGATCCACACTGGCCACACCCCCTTAATGAAAGAGCCAATCATGTAATGAGGTCATCTTTTTTTAAAACCACATTTCCTATTTGCTATTTAGGTAAGGTTCTAATGTGTGTGTGTGTGTATATATATATATATATATATATATATATATATATATAAAACACACTACAAAAAAACACTAACACTGCACCATTCTGAAGCAATTCACATTGATATGACCTTGTCATCTGAATAGCTTCCGGGCTGTTTGCATTGTATGTTTACATTGTATGACAGGATACTTTACCGTGTAAGATCAATGTTCTGAAACTCCTTTATGGAGAAAACTGTGGCTGGTGGTGGTCTCTTGACTCTAGGAAAGAAAAAGGTTTGAGGTTTGAGCTGAGATTTTTTTTTCTATGAACATTAATGGTATTCAGGTTGTAAATCTCTTTGAGTGTGTCTTGTAAACAATCGAGGAGTACAGACAGAAGTGTAGAGAGAGAGACAGATATCAGTATGAGGGTGTTGAAAAACAGAACGGCCATTAAAACCAAGCTGCGTGGGACAAATTAACTGCTGGTCGTTGAACACAGTGAGGAATTTCGTTCTCTGGCCTTGGATCAGAATTAATTAAGATTGCACTGTCAGACATGTGAAAGGCACAGTCAAGGTTGATTTAGCCAGCGTTTGTGTGTGCTAATGGAGAATCAATGGGCTCTGTAGCGAATGGCTGCAGGTCATAGAAGTGTTGTCTTTGTTGCTTTGCTTCCTCTAGAGAGATTCTTCTTTAGTCACAGGAATCACTGCCATATGTCAGTACAGAGGTTTACAACAGAAAGTGTGAATGGTTCGTTAATCATGTTCTTATAGGAGGTGCATCTATTCCTGTATACTGGATTCCCTCCAAAGTCTCTTCGTCCCTCAAGTGTCACCAGAGTGTCTTTCCTGCCAGATCCTTCATGCTATTTAGAAAGATGAATCATCTGTGGGCATCATGGGGCTGCAATGTAAATCCATTCTCAATACTAATGAATTGCCATGCTGGTCCTGGATATGAGGACCTGGTGAACAATTGAAGCTGGTTAAAAAGCATGGTTGACTAAGGTACTGTTGTCTTGTTGGTTATTCTAGTCAGGCAGTAGATTCTTGTTGTTGTAAATGTGTTCTTACTGAGTTTTAAAAGGATAGTTCACCAAAAAAAAAGAAAGTTCTGTCGTCATTTTCTCACCATCAAGTTGTTCCAAACTTGTATAAAAGTTGGTTGAGGTTTTTGCTGTTTTTTAGCATGGCCTAGTTGCATATTTTATTTTATTGTTTTGTTTTGTTTTGCTGGCAGATGTCCTAACTATTCATTCAGCAGGCAAAAAGCATTATTCTTTTATGACGGCCTTTTAAAAGGCCATGTATTCTGATCATTTTTTTTTTATTGCAGCTTATATATTGCTAATATTTTATTATATATTTTTAATATTTAAATTGTCTAATTCATTATTTAAAATTATTCATTAATATTTTTTTTTCTTTTTTATTAATTTATTTACATTTATTTTTTCACAATTAATATAGTCATTTTTTTTCTAGTGCCCAATTTAGTTTTGGCATCAAAATCAATTTCTTCAGCCAATATTTTTTAGAGGGCTGCCCAATGGCTGTCAGTCACTTGTGTTTTGTTTTCTCCTGCACATAGCAGCAGCGGTGGGCTTTAGGTATTCAGGGAGTTCAGGGAGAGCTGTTGGATTTGGGATTTTCTCTCCACGCTCTCATCTTTTTTATCTCTCTCCCATGAAATCAACATGACGATAAGATCCTATCAGGAGATGAGGGGAATATTAAGTCAGTTTGAGTCAATAGCCTCCTCTGCACTGCAGCAGTGAAGCAGTGGTAGTTTACACAAACTGGCCCACTGATGCCTAAACCAGAAGCCACTGATATTCCTCATATTCTCCCACTTCTGCTGAATGCTAAATTGCTCAATAGCATGCTATCCAAATTTACATAGTCTCCATCCAAAATAGTATGCAAAATAGCAATTAGCATGTCCTAAATCATAATATTTTGAAAAAAAAAGTACACAAAAAAATACACTTTTTTTCAGTGGATTTTAGAGCTATGAATCTGTGCATCTGTCCGTTCCAGGATAATATATCTCACAATTCCATGTGCAACAGCACAACAGATAAGTTTGTGGCTTTCCATTTTTGTTTTTATCTGTTGAAGAAAAGCTACATCTTTTTTAAATTTACAAATAATTACAAAAAAACTGCAAGTGACATGATGAATTACATTTACAATTTTAACGTTAAAGACTGAAATATTATTTTCTTGTAAAAAAGTATTTAAATAATATATATATATATTTGTTTTTACAGTGTATTACAATCATTTCCTACATGCCATTCCCATGACTCCCTGTTTTAGGCCCCTCGTGGTTTGAATTGTCTTTACTTTCTGATTGATTTCCAGCAGTTTGTCTTGAAAGGGTTAAACACTTGCGTTGCATAGTAAGATTGTTGTCACTGCCAAGTCAAATTTGTAACCTGTCTGTCTGGTACAGAAAAGCAGAGGTGAAAAAAAAAGGTTCTCTGGCGTGTGTCCCAGCTGAAATCAGGTTTCTGACCTGTTCACGGCCCCATGTGTCGAGGTTATACATAACCTCTCTCAGAATGTACTGATTGCTCAAATAAAATGGATTCAGCCGAACAAACAAACAAAAATATGTCAGTTTGCATATATGAGACTGTTTACTTTGGTTTGAACAATGACTGCAATAAACAATGCAGAATGGCTTGTCCGATGTCAATCTTTTGAATGTTGTGAGAATGTACATTTTGTTTGTAGTGTATGTTTGTGAATGCAGCTGTGATGGAAAGTTAAATGGTCTTGTTTTCTCTTTTTTTTGTCTTTGCAGGTAAGATATGGACATTGTTCTCCTCTCTCAACTCTCCAAAACAGCTACGCAGCACAAGTCCTGAGTAACAGCAAGTTTTTCACACTGCACTATATACTTACAATACTGGAACAATCAGTTGGCTTGTCAGTCAGTTTGTCAGCACACAATGGTCTCGTAATTATAACCTGCTGATCTCTCTTTTGTGTGTCAGATGACTGTCTGAGATCAATGTTTTCTTCTTAAAGCCACTGAGCACCAATTCAATCTGGTAGTGTCAACCAAAAAATAGCATTTGCAACTCATTGTACTTGAGTAATCTGACATTTTTTTTTAGAGTGAAACGGGATGTTAAAGGGGAAAAAATGTAGGGTGAGACTTGATTTTCTCCATTTGGAATTCATAGGATTGTGAAAATTTACCAGAATGAACAGAGGTCAAGAGTTGATAAGAAAATTATTGGTGATATCAGTTGAAATTCCAGTCAAAGTATTATGCAGGCATTTTACAAGAAGAGGTCCAGCAAACTTTGAATGTTGTCTTGACAAGTCTTGGGAGTTTAAAACAGTTTGAAGTTTCAAGGTTATATAATCCTTGTGTGCATAGAACACTTGGGTTGATTGAAGAGAGATTTGAATTTTGAAGGGATGTAGACCTTGCTAGATGATTGTTAACATGTATTGAGTGGTTGCTAGGCAGTTGCCATGTTAATTGGTGTGGTTGCTAGACAAATGCTAGGATGAACTGACTGCACGCTAAGGTTTTGGGTCAGTAAGACTTACACAAAGGCTGGGTTTATTTAAAGGTGCAGTATGTAATTTTGACAGCTAGCGGCTGAAATTGGTACTGCAGTCCAAATTCATTGTTTCTCCCGCCCTCTCCTCCTCAGGCGTGATGCTCACGCGGGTTGTCAGGTTGAGGACACGCAATGGGAATGAGCGAAACTGTTAATTGTACATTATAAGTTGCTGAGTTGATTTATCTGTGTTTTAATATGCCTCTGATCTTAGAGCTTTTTAGATTTCTGCCGAGGCTTTTTAGGTCTGGTAGAATCTGCGATCTCTGACCCAGTTTGTTTGCTGGCTTCCATGGCTGCGATACGCTGTTTTCCGCTCTCTGGCAACCAGGGATGTCGAAATACTATTGGTTAAACTGGCAGTGGGTGGAATCACACACACCAAAACAAAATCAGGCATTCCGACACAAATTTTTTCAAAATAGAATAACTGGCTTTAGCATTGTTTTTCGGAAAAAACAAGTATGTGAACTTGAAGCATGTTTCCTAAATATCTGCTAATGAATTATGGTGTTTTTATGCTTTGGTACAGTCAAAAAAAACCCCCCAAAAAAACAGCACCTTTAATAAAAAAAAGAAAAAAAGAAATAGATCTAGATCTAGCTATTTTTTTAAATTATTTAAAGTTTTTTTTTCTTTTTATTTATTTATGTTTTTGAAGTATCTTATATGTGATCAAAAATAGAGTAGAGATTGTAATATTGTGAAATATTATTACAATTTAAAATAAATATAAATAGTTTTATTTTAAAATGTAATTTATTCCAGAGATGACAAAGCTGAATTTTCAGCAGTCATTATTCCAGTCTTCAGTTTCACATGATCCTTCTGAAATCATTCTAATATGCTGATTCAAGAAACATTTCATATTATTATCAATATCGAAAACAGTTGTGCTGTTTAATATATTTTTGTGGAAACCGTGGTACATTTTCTTAGCATATGTTGATGAGTAGAAAGTTAAAAAGAACAGCATTTATTCATTAAATGTCTTTACTGTCACTATTGATCAGTGTGACGTGTCCTCTCTGAATAAAAGTTCTTTCTTTCTTTCTTTCTAAAAAAAAATGAATCTTACTGATCCCAGACATTTCAGTGGGGATGGGTGGCTGGATAGATGGATACATAGATGGACAGATACATAGATAGACACAGACAAACAGATACTGTAGATAGATTATGCCTATCATGATCATCTTCAAACTGTAAGAAATTGTGTTTATTCAGTATTTTTCAAAGCACTATGTTTTGTTTCAGTGTGTGTGTCTATGTTCATATGTGTGTGTAAGTGTGCATTCCAGCTCGTTTGAGTTCTCTGATGTGGAGGAACAGGTCTAGCAGTACCTATCTTTCTGGGTCATGTATCCAACCTGTCATTCACTGTTTCACAGCACAGGTACTGCTTACTTTGAGACAATGAGTGAACTGTATTGATTTGTACACACTTGGTCACCCAAACTGAAGCATTGTGGGTAATTACTCCATCCATTTCCTGTTAGCTCTGATGCATGGATTCCCTCAGCCAAAGCTTGAACTGAGTGTGCGCGAGGGCGATTTGAATGATGTGCACATCTGATGCCTATATTCTTACTGAATTCAAGATTAGATACGTATTGTTCAGTGTTTACCAGAAATAATGATAATGCCTGGAGGTTTATGTATAAATTTTAGGTCATTGGTGATTATTTGCCCCACATGCTGGGACTCAAATGGTTTCGAGGGCTTTCTGAGAGCAGATCTTTTGCTTCTTTTGACATACACTGATGTGCAACTCCACCTCCAGCAGAGCGCTGACCTTAGACCTGGCTGAGCAACTCATTTGTGCTTATTAACACAAACACCTACTGTTCAAACAACCTGTTACTTCAGGTTGAGAGTGAGAGATAGAAAGAAATAAAAAAATGAAACAAAGAGAAGGAAATGGAGAAAGACCTATATAAGACAGCAGGAGAAAGGGATGTGATCCTGGAAATTCTCTGTGCTTCTCTTCTAGTCAGTACTGGGTTGTCATGGTCACTTGGCTCAGGACCAGCAACCACTATAAAGGGGGTACACGGATAATTCAGTCATGGAACATTGTAAAACAAACACATGCTGAGCAAATGCCTAGGTGCTTTGCACAAAGCCAGGGAGGGAAGGTAAGATAATTTCAGTTGATCTGGTGCCCAGCACTGTGTCATTACACACCTAACTGTCGTTACTCCAAAACGTAATTAAGCACTCTGGAATTTGACTTTTAGCACCAATACTATGACTCGACTCGACTCGACTCGACTCATCTCAAAGAAAGAAAAACAAAACAATATTTGTCTTGTTTTCCACTAAAAATATGTAAACATCCATAAAACCTAACATTTGCTTGATTTGTAATTTTAATATTTATATAGTGTTGAAAAATATATTTTGTTCACTAAATTGTGTTTTTCTGAATTGCTTAAACACATTTCTTGAAACCATCACTCATTTTCTCGAAACCTTAAACACAAATCCAAGCCTTCAAACTAAATTCACAGAACCCCTGACTCTTCTGGGAAAATCAAACAATCGCTTCAAAACCATTTTACCTGTACTCAAAATCAAACAAAGCTTTTAAAGCATACACACATCAGTCATTAATATACATAATACAGATCATTCATTAGACACTACATCACATGTCCAGTGCATGAAGTTACCAAAAAAAATGTTTATTGTATATAGTAAAGAAATCACACCTAAGTTTAGAGAATATACCAAAACACACACACACACACACAATATATATATACTTTTGCCGCTTGTGTTTAGCATTTTGCAGCACAAATGCATCACAGTGTGATAATTGTTTGAATGCATGCACAAAAAGAGTGCATGAGATTTGCAAATAGAGCCTAACTGCCTGAACGTGTTTAAGGTTTAGCAGAAAGAGTGATTTATTCGACAAATTGGTTTAAGCTAGTGAGAATTTGGTTCAGAGTTTGGGGTTTAGTGTTTTAGCAGTTCAGAAAAATTGTAAAATAAGAGCAATTTGCTCAAAACAATTTTATTTTGTTTTAAGGATGTAAGGAAATATACTGTATATATATATATATATATATACAGTGTTGGGGAAAGTTACTTTTAAAAGTAATGCATTACAATATTGTGTTACTCTATAAAAAAGTAACTCATTACGTTACATAGTTACTTTTTTTGGAAAGTAATGCGTTATGTTACTTTTGCATTACTTTTTAAATCTGGACAGGGCTTGCTTGTTTGTTTTTAAAATAAAAAAGTTATATTTTTGGCAAATATAAAAGCCTTTTCACACCAAAAGTGAAATGAATAAGCCTCAGGCTGAAGGGAAAGTAAATTTACGTCCGTACAGTAGAATGCAGAAGAAGAAATTTCAACACATTTCAGCAATAAAAAAAGACACACAGATGTTTGTCTAGAGTAATTTTTGCTTATTAGTATGGTTGAACGGGATCATCGAAGGTCAGAAGCAAAGACATCGGTTAATAGAATGGGATTAAATACATAAAGGATATTTGTTGCGTTACTTTACTAGTTACTTGAAAAACGTAATCTGATTACGTAAATCGCATTACTTGTAATGCGTTACCCCCAACACTGTATATACAGGTGCATCTCAATAAATTAGAATGTCGTGGAAAATTTCATTTATTTCAGTAATTCAACTCAAATTGTGAAACTCTTTTCCACGACATTCTAATTTATTGAGATGCACCTGTATACATAAGTCAGAAAATGTAAACATTGAACATTTTTTCGCACATTTTTTTTATTATTTTTTTTTATAGAAAAAGGTAAAAAAGGAAAAAAAAATAATTAATACTGATATACTTCATGCTTCTTGATATTGCCATTAATATGCTTCTATATACTATAGGTCAGAAAAATACTTTATACAAGCATGGAAATGTAATGTATTTGCGTATTTGTTTAATATATGTGTCATTAAACTGGATGTGTTATTCAATCGGCAACTGAAACTATGAACATGTTGACAATTTAACTAACTGTAATTAGTATGCTTTGTGAGATTTATTTTAAAATGTTGCTGTTGTCATGACAGTAGAAAAATGCCTGTATTATAAGGAATGTACACGATTACCTGCTGTAATTTGGTCTGCAAATCTTTATGCATTACATTTTGAATTCTCTTTTACATTTCACAGTGCAAACTCAAATTGTGTAGCTAGAAGCATTGTTGTTCACATACTTGGCTAGGGTATGTCTCGGGCCTAAGTGTTGTAAACTAGCTTAAGAATTGAATGTGACACGTTTTGCCCATCTGGAGGTGAAGGTACACCTGACACCTCAGATAACATATGACCTCTCTTGGTTTCCAGGCATGCTCACCAGGCCATTATGGTTTGCAGCATACTTGCAGTTCACGTACTTGTATGACCAACTGACTGATAGCTCCAGGCCATGTGCAGTATTTTCAAATGTGAATTCTTCGGAACAGGTTATGGTTAGATGTTGCTTAATAGGGCAAACTAGTTTGGTGGTTAGGATGGCTGGTCAAGTACAGGTTCAGGGTGGTGCAGTCATGTGACAAGCCTCATGCTACCTAACTAGCTCTGTAACAGTGGTGTTCACACACGCACAGTGATCCCTAAAGTTCAAAAAGTGCACTGCAGATTAAGGCTGCATGATTTATTTTGTCCTGAGGAGCTCAGACTTTACTTGCAATAAATCCTATGATTTGGTTATTTTTAGTGAATCAAAAACTATATTGTGATGTATATAAGTTTGTTTCTTTATCGGAAAAGATTTGGAAAAAGTGGCTCCATTCTGACGGCACCCATTCACTGCAGAGGATCCACTGGTGAGCAAGTGATGAAATGCTAAATTTCTCCAATTCTGCTTCTATAAAGAATCAAACCCTTCGCTTAAAGTCTTTATATATAATGCATTATAAAAATAGGTTTAATGCATTAATTATGCCTTGTAATGCACCTTTGTGCATTTTTGATGTCTTATGAATAATTGTAACCGCAGTTATAATAAACTATTCATTCTTTCACCTTTAGAAGGTATAATGCATTAAAACCTTCAAATATTATAATGCATTTGAACTTCGGTTACAGTTGTTTATGAAAAGATAATACATTACAACATATATTATGAATACCTTTATAATGACTTACATCAATGCTTTAAGTAAAGTTTTACCACAAACTCGTCTACATCTTGCATGGGTTGAGTAAATTTTCAGCATGTTTTCATGAACATTTTAAGGTAGCTTCTGTTTATGTGTTGGAAAAACATTGGTTTGTGTTGGAGAGAAGACGAATCTTTGGTCAGATGCAGTGCCGAGTTCAGTCAAACTTGTTTGATGCAATCCTACTTATTTACGTTTTAAAAGTGGAAAAAAAAGTGACGTGACATGTGGCCAAGTATGGTGACCCATACTCAGAATTAGTGCTCTGCATTTATCCCATCCAAAGTGCACACGCACAGCAGTGAACACACACACACACCGTGAACACACACCCGGAGCAGTGGGCAGCCATTTATGCTGCGGCGCCCGGGGAGCAGTTGGGGGTTCAGTGCCTTGCTCAAGGGCACCTCACTCGTGGTATTGAAGGTGGGAGAGAGCACTGTACATTCACTGCCCCCACCTACAATCCCTGCCAGTACAAGCGGGCACCTCACTCGTGGTATTGAAGGTGGAAGAGAGCGCTGTACATTCACTCCCCCCATCTTCCCTGCCAGTACGAGACTCGAACCCGCAACATTGGGTTACGAGTCCGACTCTCTAACCATTAGGCCACGACTTCTCCCACGTTCAGCTTCACATTTTAAATGTGTGAAATATGGTGTGTTATCAAACACAGAGCTCTTAATTAAAGGCTAGAACTCCCATCCCTCCACCTCTGCTGTCATCCTCCTGTGGTCAGCCTGCCCTGGACTCCAAAAGCTGAGATCAAAAGTTTGACCTGAGGTGCGTACTGATAAGTCAAGGGGCTTGGCAGCTGCTATGAACCTCTCACTCATTATCGCTGACCTGCACTAATCAGGAGAGGAAGGAGGCCGTGACCCGCTCCTCGATAGACTCCCACCAAAATATATCAGCAATTAGCCCAGCCATAAAGCTGCTAAATTACACACCCCTTTGAGTCATTTGAAAAATGCGATGAGAGCGAGACATCCCGAATAACTGATACAGGTTGATATGTATACAGACTTCAAAGATTTAAACATGAAAAGTATCTAGATTTCTATTTCTTTGATGATTGCATGTACTTTCTGTTCTGTAAGTCTGACTGAATCTAGACGATTTGAGGGGTCTATTGTTGCAGTTTATTTTTTTTTTAAATAATATTTATTTATTATTTAATGGGTGTCTGGGTGGATGACATTTGATTACATCTGAGTTTGTAGGGGTGAAATGAGTTGTCATTTGGTTGTAAATTTCCCTTGTGTAAATTACTGTTCAGAAGTTTGGGGTCAGTAATATAAGTAACATATAATAACAGTAAAGGCCAATTCACCTTGCACCAACAGACTCCGACCAGTGAGGATGATCACCAGATTATGGTCACTTCTCAGACATTCCATGACCCGACAAGTGCTGATTCAGCATGTTCAATTGGTGAAAATGAGTTCCAACAGACACCAGGAGTAACACACTGAGCCGACAAAACCTGATGAAGTATCTGTTGCTTGTCTATCGGAATTTGTCAATGCGGTGTGAATTGACCTTAAGGTGATGAATAGAATAGAATAGAATAGAATAGAATAGAATAGAGTAATCTTTATTGTCATTATGCGCAAGTACAATGAAACTCTGTTTGACTTCTCCCCTGTAAATAAATAAGAATATTTTTTTAGCACCAGATTAGCATATTAGAATGATTTCTGAAGGATCATGTGACACTGAAGACTGGAGTAATGATGCTGAAAATTTAGCTTTGTCATCACAGGAATAAATGTTCAAATATATTACATATAACGTAACAGAAAATAAGTATTTTAAATTGTAATAATATTTCACAATGTTACTGTTTTTTTCCTGTATTTTTGATCAAATAAATGCAGCTTTGGTAAACTTAAGAGACTTCTTTCAAAAACATCATACCAACCCCAAACTTTTGAATGGTAGTGTATGGCCCACTCCTGATAACCATTTTATAGCTTTGGCCTGTTACTAAAGGAAATATTAGATAACCCAGAAATAATTTCTGCGATGCAGGAGGCAGGGCATGTGTGAAACAGGCCTTAGGCTCGATAGTCTTGCGGACTCCAAAGTTTTTCCTCCACATATTCTGACAGCTTGTGGTCTTGCATGTCTTTTTCTTGCTTTCTCCATCACTCTGATCCCCCGTCTAAGGCTCAGCTTCCTCTCGGACTCCTGGAGCTGTGCAGGCGGGCGGATCTGATCTCTCCGTTATACCCCTCTCCCCAATCTCCTCTCAGTTCCCTGATCCCCCCCTAATTCACTAATCCACTTCCTCTTACAATTAATGTCTGCAGGAGATCGGCTCAGCCAGGCTTTTTCCAGCAGGATGATACTTCTCACATGGCTAAAACAAAAACTCTAGATCTCTTTTTGCTTAAAGAAATGGAGTACTGGCAAATTGGATAATTTGAACAGAAAAGGGTGAGGAGAAACTCTGTAGAAAGAAACAGGAAGAATAAGGCCTGTATCCACCCCCCATTTTTGTCTGCGGTATGTAAGTGGCACATATTCATTTTGGTACCCTGCTGCAAGTATCATTTTGGTGCTGAACTTATGTCATAAACCAGAAGTAATTTAATTTTCTGTGTAGAGCCACATCTCTGTTATGCAGCAGAAACACTGTCTGCAAAAGCTCAATGCGAGCTAGCTGTTGTAATTGTGCTGCTTCATTTATGTTGTGAGGAAGCAAGATTTGTGAAACAGGCCTAAATTGTTTGTGTTGTCAACACTAGGTTCAGAAACTGAGAAGTGAATTTTATCCCAAACAAAAAAGTATCTGATCCGAATGATGAAATATGCAGCCACCTATTTCCCAAGTGAGTGACTCTTATGAAACCGGTTCTTTGCAATGATTCAAACTATATATATAAAAAAAATATACAGCACAACCAGTATAGCCAGATTCCTGAACGAATGGTTCTTATGATTTGGTTCTTTTTAGTGAATCAAAACTGTATAGTCTGACCAATGTAGTTTGATTCCTGAGAAAATTATTTGTATGATTATTTTTAGAAAATCGAATGCACCATTGAATGGACATTTGGTAATGAAGTTCAAATGTTTTTTTTCAGATTTTAGTTTCTTTCTCAAGCTGAAATTAAAATAAAATACTAAAATAATTATTAATGCTACTGTTGAGGGAGCAGTAAAAATTAAGAGGAAACAAACCGGGATGTGTTGCATTCCTTACGCTTCCCATACCTATAGTCAATGGCATTTATGATTATTATTTATAACATTATGGTTTATGAAGTGTTGAGTATGAGTATGACTTTAATATTCTGTAGTGGCAGTCTTAACCATCAGTTAAGTGCTAATATTACAAACACCCATAATGTCACAGTGAGTCTTATGAACTGCCAATATAGTGGCGTGCTCTATCTTCGAACTGTTCTCTAAATGTTGCTGTTTGTTTTTCCGGTCTCAGAGGATAGTTTTGGCATTACGGGGAACATTACTTTTCCTTCCCAGCACCACCCGAAGGGGTGCTTTTTAATGAGATGGTGGAGAGCCACAGACCCGGGCCCTCCCAGCAGAGCAGGCACAAGTACAGACGCCAATGGGAGCTCAGATCAATCTGTTAATCAATAAGACTGGAGCACCGCTCATAATGAGGATTTATTTAACATGCTGTGCAGTTACATGACTTCACATGCAGTCATTCATGTTAGACTGACATATCAAAAAGAACGACTCGTTATTAATTATTGAATGTTTATAGTGTCAAACATGAGTCAGCACATCTGAGCCTGGATTCTATAAACAAGTGGCTCGCATTACATAAATTTATCGGTTAATAAGTGTTAGCGATACAAGCAATTTCTGATTATTACAATGTTCCTCATTAGGGAAATGCTTTGTAAGTTTTGTCCAGAGACTGTAAAGGTTCCTAATGACCATGTTTTTGAGATCCCTTAGAATTCTGTTACTATAAACAAACTAAAGCTACTGTATTAAAATTGTTTTCAGTCATTGAAATAAAGCTGGAAAAAATGTATATAAATATTAGATGACAAACTTAAACTTATTTCAATTAGTTGCCAAGGCAACATTTCTATTTTTAATAAGTACTAAATTGAAGTACTAAAACTATACAAATAACTTGAAACTACAGTATAACAATAACAATGCTACAGTAGAAAAAATAACAATAAAATGACAAAAGCACATGACAAAATTAATAAAACTAAAATGAAAACCTAAGCGTAAACTGAAAATATATAAAAAAGGAAAGCTAATTCAAAATATTAATATTTATACAATAGTATATAAATAATACTAAAATAACAAAGATTCAAGGACACACCAGGATTAAGGGATGACAATTTCCTGTTTCCTCCAGATCAATTTAGCTGCCATCTCCACACACTTTTAGCTGTCACTCCTTTTTTGGGAGTCCATCCATCAATCACTTTGTCATATTTCTTACAATAAACAGTGATGAGTCAGGCTATCAGGTATGCAAGACGTAAAAAGGCAAACAAGAGAGTTTAATCCGTCAGATTTACTTTAGACAATTCAATTCATCTTGTAAATTTACTTTTTGTCTATGCTGTTGTATGTACTATGTATCTATCTATCTATCTATCTATCTATCTATCTATCTATCTATCTATATCTGTCTGTCTGTCTGTCTGTCTGTCGGTCGGTCGGTAATTCTGTCATTTAATCTAACATTCTATCCTTCTAACATCTATCTATCCATCTGTCTATCTATCTACCTACATATCTGTCGGTCGGTCTGTCTATCTGTCTGTCTGTCTGTCGGTCGGTCATTTAATCTAACATTCTATCCTTCTAACATCTATCTATCCATCTGTCTATCTATCTACCTATCTATCTGTCGGTCGGTCTGTCGGTCTACCTACCTACCTATCTACCTATCTACCTATCTGTCTATCTATCCATCCATCCATCCATCTCTCTCTATCTACCTACCAACCTGTCTGTCTGTCTGTCTGTCCGTCCATCCATCCATCTCTCTCTCTCTCTCTCTATCTATCTATCTATCTATCTACCTACCTATCTATCTATCTACCTATCTGTCTGTCTGTCTGTCTGTCTGTCTGTCTGTCTGTCTGTCTGTCTGTCTGTCTGTGTCTGTCTGTCGGTCGGTTGGTCATTCTGTCATTTAATGTAACATTCTATCCTTCTAACATCTATCTATCCATCTGTCTGTCTATCTACCTATCTATCTGTCGGTCGGTCTGTCTGTCTGTCGGTCGGTTGGTCATTCTGTCATTTAATCTAACATTCTATCCTTCTAACATCTATCTATCCTTCTAACATCTATCTATCTATCTATCTATCTATCTATCTATCTATCTATCTATCTATCTATCTATCT
>NW_015551064.1:358678-358980 GCF_001515605.1 Sinocyclocheilus anshuiensis
TAATGTGTATACTATTAGGGATATGCCGGTATCAAATTTTCATGTTGCGATTAATTGCTAATGTTTTTATCACGGTATACAATATTATAACGGTATTGACATTTAGTTTTAAAAAAGTGCTGTCATAATACAGTGTAACAGGTTTAATAACTTTTTTCTTATAACAAAAATAACTGAACATTTAAATGCAATAAAGCAATACAGAAAAATTTACAAAGCTAAAAGCTTTACACAGATTAAAGTGCAAAAGAACTATAAAGACCAATAGGTATCACTTTACAATAAGACCTCATTAGTTAACC
>NW_015551064.1:359028-359584 GCF_001515605.1 Sinocyclocheilus anshuiensis
AAATACACAAATCTGAATGGCTGTTTAAATCATTTAAACACGATTCAGAAACAGAAAGTAGAGCAGCTGCTTTGTTTAAAGGGTTTCCGGGGTAAAGGCTGCATTTAAATTAATTATTATTGTTATTATTATTATTATTAATATTATTTCTGCAGTTTAGCGTCATCTGCTGTCAGAGAGTGAAAGTGCGCTTTCATCCAGAGCGTCTCTCACATGTTCCGCCATGTGATCTGTCTATCTATCTACCTATCTATCTGTCGGTCGGTCTGTCGGTCTGTCTGTCTGTCTGTCTGTCTGTCAGTCGGTTGGTCATTCTGTCATTTAATCTAACATTCTATCCTTCTAACATCTATCTATCCTTCTAACATCTATCTATCCATCTGTCTATCTATCTACCTATCTATCTGTCGGTCGGTCTGTCTGTCTGTCGGTCGGTTGGTCATTCTGTCATTTAATCTAACATTCTATCCTTCTAACATCTATCTATCCTTCTAACATCTATCTATCTATCTATCTATCTATCTATCTATCTATCTATCTATCTATCTATCTATCT
>NW_015551064.1:360561-373110 GCF_001515605.1 Sinocyclocheilus anshuiensis
ATCTATCTATCTATCTATCGTTCTATCTATCGTTCTGTCATTCTATCTGTCATTCTATTGTTCCATCCATCCATCCATCCATCCATCCATCCAGTCACATGCATTATTGCAATTAATTATTATGCATTATTGTTATTATAATAATTGAAATTAATATGTAACAATTATTAATATAGATATAGATTATGCAACTGTGCTCTTTACTCATCTCAAAGTGAATTACTCTATTAATGGCTGTTTTACAAATATTAATTATTATTAATAATTACTAAAGATTTGATGTTGATGAAGAAATTATCGAGCCTTACTGAGAGAAGTGATATCCTGTACACTTTAATTATATTACAATTAAACATAATTATAATATAACATAAATTGGTCACAATTAATTGTTACTTTTTGACAGCCTGTAACTTCTGTTTTATACTTTAGTTTTAAAGTAAATGAAATCACTTCAGGTTTTCCTTTAACCCGTTTAAACACCCACTGGGAGAAGCGAACCCCTGGATGGGACGGTCCATTCCTGCTTGAGGGGTCACTCCTCTTACTCTCTCAATCTAATCAATGGCAGACAATGAAGCAGACTCCACTAGTACGTGACATCACATATTTTTCATCGGCTCTTCATCATGCTTTCACTATGTTCTCCTTGTTCTCTCTGTCCACTCATCTGTATCCGCACAACCTCGTTGAGATCCACAGGTCTAAATGAGCTGATCTTCTTTGCTTACCTCAGCTACTATCAATCAGCCTTAACTCAACTCGATATCCAATCAGCTGTGAGGAACCATCTGCACTTTAAGCACCGGTGATCCAGAGTGCAGCTCCACCGCTACTGGTCCAGAGCCAGGGAGGACTCTGGGGGCCCAGCACGTGTGTGACTGCGCAAAGGCTCTGTGGCTTAATCCCCCCAAAAGCAATTAACACCCTGGTGCAGTGTGGGTAAACAGGGAAGATGGCTGGGGAGGCATGACTGTCTCTCTGCACAGTGCTCCAGGTGTGAGAGAGCGTCTCATTCAGCTCTGAGATTGTGTTTGCCCCTTGACTCCGCTCGCTGTGTGGGATTAGTCTGCCAAACCTTGGGAGAGAAAAGAGAGCGGGAGAGAGGGAGAATAGGTGAGTGACAGGTCGGTGGGATGATCTTTTAGCCGAGGTCTTTGGTGTGGACCCAGCCATGTCATCCTCCTTATTAAAGACTCCTCTTTCTCTTCATGCACACGCCAACCATATTATCTGTGTTTCTGTGACCTGTTGCCATTAAGGCCAGTTCACTGGCAGATGTTCGGATCCGCTTCACATTAGCATAATGATACTGCTCTTATTTGCATGCCAGAATAGGGAAAAACTTGTGAATCTGCTAATGATCAACTTGGAAGAGGAGGAGCTTTTTAAATAGAATTTTTTTTACACTTTTAAGAATATTTATTTATTTATTTATAAATGTAAATTGTGCATTGTCCATCAAGCATCTTCTTGCACCAAAAACAGTCATTATTTTAACATGACCATTTTTGTAGATTTTTTCCCCTTCATTTTCTTATGAAAATTTGCAGTGTTCATCAAGGTTTCTTGCATTACAAATTTTGTTTAACATGACCATTTTTTAGATTTTTATTTATCTATTTTTTTTATGAAAATTTGCAATGATCATACAAGGCTTCTTGTATCAGAATTATTTTATCATTAATTTAGTGTTTTTTTTTTATTAAAATTTGCAAAGTTCATTAAGGTTCCTTGCTTTATTTTCTTAAACATTACCTTTATTGGTAGATTTTTTTTCTTTATTTTTAATATTTTTTATGAAAAATTGCAATGTTCATCATTGAGTCATTATTTTCCATTGTTTTCTTTACTGTTGATGTACATTTTCAAGTGTTGCTTAAGTGTAGAAAGAAATTAATATTTTTATTCAGCAAAGATGCATTAAATGGATCACAAGTAACAGTAAAAACGTTTTACATAATTATATTTAAATGCTGTTCTTTCCATTTCTTTAAAGAATCCAAAAATATCCAGCATATTAAGATGATTTCTGAAGAATCGTGTGATGCTGAAAATTCAGCATTGCCATCACAGAAATGAATATTTGTATTAAATATAAAACTTTTAAAAAGTTACTTTAAATTGTAATAATATTTCACAGTATTACTGTTTTACTGTACTGTATTTGATCAAATAAATGCAGCCTTGGTGAGCAGAAGAGGCTTCTTTATATAACATTAAACAAAATCTTACCAGCCCTAAACTTTTGAACAGTATTGTATGCTATTTATTGAATGTCTGTCAGCTGTATTTAATATTCATATGGCCAGTGAACATCACTCCAGTGTAGTTGTGCTCTCATGGTAGCTTAAGTCATTAAAAACAGCAGCGCTGTGTACAAATTGTGGTGCATACTGTTAATGTTTCCTCTTTGTTGTCTCAATAACTCATTCACCAACAGCCTCTTACATCATTTAATTTGAAGCCACCTCGTATCTTTTATTGACTGGTGAGATATGATACCAAGCGCACACAAACACACCCTTTACAAATACCATACACTAATACACACACAAAGACTTACAGTGTTCATGTAAGCAGAGTGGATTGTAAGGAGGCCTGTGATTGATGTCCTCTCATTTAGAATGCAGAACACCCAACACTCAGTGAGAGAGAGAGGAGCTGGTGGCTTGGAATGGGATGTGGAAACTGACACTAATTTATCTGTTGGATGGAATCTCATGTATTACAGAAGAGCGTGACTGCTCTCTGTGATATCTGTGTGCCGTGACAGATATGCATGGCGAGAGAAATGCGAAACGGGGGAGAGCAGAGTGAGTGTGTGAGCATTTTGGCATTTGTGACCCTGGACCACAAAACCAGTCTTAAGTAGCTGGGGTATATTTGTAGCAATAGCCAAAAATACATTGTGTGGGTCAAAATTATCGATTTTTCTTTTATGCCAAAAATCATTAGGATATTAAGTAAAGATCATGTTCCATGAAGATATTTTGTAACTTTCCTACTGTAAATATATCAAAACTTAATTTTTGATTAGTAATATGCATTGCTAAGAAATTCATTTGGACAACTTTAAAGGCGATTTTCTCAATATTTTGATTTTTTTGCACCCTCAGATTCCAGATATTCAAGTAGTTGTATCTCGGCCAAATATTGTCCTATCCTAACAAACCATAAATCAATGGAAAGCTTATTTATTCAGCTTTCAGATGATGTATAAATCTCAATTTCGAAAAATTGACACTTAAGACTGATTTTGTGGTCCAAGGTCACATTTGTGGCAAATGCAAGCGCAAACACGGTAAAGTGTTAGTTTGTTTTTCCAAATTAAAGAAGAAAAAATGTTGGAAGTTTCTAAGAAAACTAATTGAGTGTGCAAAATATCAAATTTAAATCCCTCATATTATAATCAGTTTAATTTTAGTATTTAAACATTTTATTTAATTTAGTTGCCAAGGCAACTTTTAATTTAGTTTTTTTTTTTTTACCCAATATTTTTATTTTGTTTTATTTCAATTTATTTCAATGAACAAAACATTAAAAAAATTAAAAAATAATAGTTTTGGTTTTCGTTATCAATAAAAACGTTGTCTTATTGGTCAGAATTTTAATATCAACGCATTCCAAATTAAAATAGAATAACTGTTACATCACAGCCTTTTGATGTTTCTGACCTCTGATGTGCTAATGTAATTTGTTGGCTTCACCATATTTAACAATATTAGCATTATAATAATAATAGTAATTCAATTTTATTACCAGTGGATTTGTGTTAATAAAGAAGAATATACACTAGAATTTCTTCTAACATTTTACCATCTAACTACCGTCAAAGATGGAGGATGGTCATTTGTATAGAACTGGACAGTGAAGACAGCTGAACCAAAGACTGCTGACAGAAATCATCCATTCCCCCCTTTAGAGACCGTAGTTTCTATCAGCACATAGATATCCGATAGCCCTGTACAGTCAAATGTGGCCCTTGTGCATATACAGTGTCTGATTCACGGCTGTCGCACTGCTCAGGGCTCTCCTTATATTGTATTTTGATGATGGGTAAATGAAATGGTGCGATACATTAGTCCTCCACGAGTCTGACGCTAATGAATGATAATGGTGCTAATGGTCTTTCTCTCTGACCACCCAGTCACTAATCACAATATTACTTTGACAATGTTAAATCTACTCAGTGATTGTGCTTTAGTCACCTGTAAAGTCTACAGAGACAATGTAAAATGGATAGTTCACCCAAAAATGCTCTTTCCACATGAAAGTGAATGGAGACTGTAAAAAAAACTCCAAAATGACACAAAAGCATTGTAAAAGTAGTCCATATGATTTGTGTGCCTTATTCCAAGTCTTCTGAAGTCATATGACAGTTTGTGTGAGGAACATACCAATAATTAAGTCAATATTCATGGAAGATTTGTATGATATGCTGTAGCACTCTACTCAGAATGGCCATTTGGTACTGAACCTACAACATTTGCATATTTGTGAAGTGTTTTATTGTTAAACACTGTTTTTCTCTCATTAGGTCATGTTTTGATGGAGTGAGGTCATAATTGGCTTGTTGTTCTGTTGGGCAGATGTCCAAGCGGGTGATCCAGAGATTGCACATTGCAAATGCCTCACACATGCACATGGGTGAACTTCAACGGGAACAGCCATGCTCTGCTAAACTGCACCCATGAGAGGGGAGAATGGGAAGACTCAGTGGACTAAAACAAAGATAAAAACTCAAAGAATAAGAGAATAAAACCAAATCAAGCTGGAAGAGAGAAAACCTGCTGAGGTCACAGTCAGGGTTTTACTCCGTAAACTCAAATTGGTAATCTAAGGATTGCTTTTTCCATAGCTCTAGAGACTCCAAGGAATAGTTCACCCAAAAATAACAATTCTGTCACCATTTACTCAGCCTCACATCGTTCCAAACACAAATTGAGATATTCTCAATGAAACCGGAGAGGTTTCTGTACCTCAATTGAAAGTCCAGGTAACTGAAAAAAGGACCTAAAAAGGTCATAAAGACATTGTAAAACAAACCACAGGAATTGAGCTGTTTAATCCAAATCTTATGAAGAGATGTGATCATTTGATGATCAGATTTAATTTAAGCTTTCATTTACATCTAAACTATGTTAAACACATTTCATATGGTAAACATGGATGCTCAAACGTGTGCGCGATGTATGAAGCATGCACAAGCTGTGTTTGCCAAATGTGATCATTATTTAAATGTTAAAAAAATTCTAAATTAAATCTGTTCATCATATAAAGCAATCGTATCTTTCCACAAAACTTGGAATAAACTGCTCAATTTACATTAATTAATTTTACAATGCCTTAATGACCTTTTTGGATCTTCTTTCAATGGAGGAACAGAAACCTCTTTTGCGACTTAATTAAAAAAATATCTTAATTTGTGTTTCAAAAATTAACCAAAGTCTTATGCCGAGTTCACACTGCACGATTTTCAAACTCGTCGGATCACCGTTGTTTTCACACTGCGTGACTATCTGGGGTAGCATTCAGTTGCTGCTGTGTTCACATTGCACGATGGATCGGCGGCAGGGGGTTTCACGCTGCATGACTTCACAATAGGAAGAATCGCCGACAGCTCTGTCTGGTCCGCAAACTACGTTTCACAACAAAACACACGCGAGAAGTGATAAGGAAATAACGCGAGAACCCGCGTGTGTCAGACCGGAGTTCTCCAGCGAGACTGTAATTATTAAAATATATATATATATATATATATATATATATATAGGCTATAGCCCGCAAATTGTCTGTGAGCTGATTTCCAGCTACAAGGAGAAAAAGAAAAACAGATTAGAAAAATCGGGCTAATATCGTGCAGTGTGAACTCGGCATTATGGGGTTGGAATGACTTGAGGGTGAGTAAATGATAGAATTTAAATTTTGGGGTGGACTGTTCCTTTAATGGAAATTTCAGTTATGCTTTATTTAAGTATCAACTTTTAGATGTTTCTAAAACTGAAATAAAAATAGACACAGATCAGACACATTGAAAAAGCCCGTTCACACCAAGAACGCTAGCTATAAAGATATCTATATTAGCGTCCACACCAACGCACATTAAGCTTGCGCTACAGTTTTGTTGCCTGTGACTTTAAGTGCTTGAGCTCTTTAAGGAAGGATGGATTCTGATTGGCTGTCAATGTTTTTATTGTTCATTAACTGTAGAATTTTTTTTTTGTGTGATTCCAACAATATCAGTTCCTCTGTGCTGTTATTGTTTTAGTTGTGGTGTGGATTCTGCTATTCTTTTAAGTTTAAAATGATTTTTAAAGCGATATCTTTATCGTTATACAGTAGTTATCGTCCTTGAAGTGAATATGCCTTGAGAGTATAAAGCAATAAAATAAACGTAGATAAAGTTCATATGGAAATCCCTGACTTTTCAAGTATCTTGAGCACAGATTGAGATAGTGTTGATCTCTATAGGAGACACATGGCATGAGTTTGGGACAGGACTATCTGCTTGACCAGTGGTAGAAAACAGACATCATTTTATTTTTATTTTTTTATCTCCATTTGGTGATGCTAGTGGTGCAGAATTGATACACTTTACCTTTAAACAAACCTCCCTTTGATCTACATTTAATCCCATTTCTGTCTGGGAGAAACAATTGAGATATTACAGAGATCTCATTTCCTAGGAGAGTTTCTTATGCAATCATGTTCCTGCATGGCAGCTCGTTTATTAAAGAGAGAAAATAAAGCACAGCTCTGATGGGTCGGGTGCAAGTGTGATGTTCGTTAGGAGGGATGTTTGTGCCCTATTAAGCTCACCTTTTAGCTGCAGTGCAGCTCTAATGCCTGTTAGTCTGGACGCTTGATGGCCTACTGAATGTCATTTGCAAATCATGAGGCATTTTCACCTCGTTCGTCTCAGAGAGTGCTGTAATAATGCAGTATTCTTCACCCTATTGAATTTCACTCCTTAATTTTATCAGACAATTCACTTTGCAACATTTCTGTAGTTTTGTTGATGCAGTGGAGAAGTACTGTTATTTTTCTTCAGTATTTCACAGGAAGCTTCATTCCTTTTGTAATAAGTAGTGCCACCCAGGCATACAAAAAGAGTTTTAGACAGGAACTTAAACTGCTAAAATGAGCTTGAACCACACACACATGCACATCTTCACATACAGAGTGTGCAATACATTTTCGATTTCTTCAGCGAGATGCAGCATTTACGGGTGGATATGGACAGTCATCTCTGCAGATTCTGTGTGTCATCCCTTTACTTAGGATTCAGAAACGTCTCCAGCCCACTAAAACAAATTGTCAACAGATATTAAATATGTACATATGCATATACATCATTTGGACTATAATTCAATATAGATGCACCTGATATTTCAAACAGGTGAATATGCCTTTTTTGTCTATCCTACAAAATCCGAGTGACAGGCTGAATGATAGTCTCCTAGTCAAAAATTAATGGAAGTGATCTGAAAAATATGAATAACTGAATAAAAAATGTCAGGTGCAATGATAAAGTTCTCATATGTATGGCATGTTAAAATGGTTTTACTTAAATTAGGGTTGAAAATTAGCCTGCAAAATATTCATCCCAATAAGACTTTGCAATTGCAATTAGTATGAATGTCTTTGCATTACGTAACAAAAATCAAATGAAGTGTCATTTATTTGAGATAAAGTGTTCTAGAAAAAAGAATGTATATTATTTAAAGAAAATTACACTATTTTCTAGCAAGTTTTTAATAATTTTGAATCTAATACAATCACATTCAAACATTTTTAAATTATGACTCATGATACTTTATGAGGTCAGTGTAAATGCTGAAAACATTTACTTTCTAAAGTAAATATTTTGTACTATTTATTTCTAATAGTAATCTGATTGTAGACACAGTTTTAACTTTTAGCAAATGCTCCAAAACAGACCCTACAGACCCCTTTAGATCAGGGTAAGTTTGAAAATATATCTGTTCTATAATATAGAAAAATTTAATATTGAAACAGTCAAAAGTCATACTAAAACATGTGAGTAAACATAAAGGTGATCTGAAATTGCTCGTATCAGAACAGATTTGGTCTGAAATGGGAATTTACCAGTCTCACTACGGCTTTTCTTGTCTCTTACTTGTCTCATGAATATTAATTAACGCTTATTTAGTTTACAAGGTTACATAACATCTGTATGACCTACAGCAATTAATATTCTTGAGATAAGCCATCACCTTTGTAATGGTATTACACACAGTGTGTGCGTCATTTCCTTTCATAATTTTTATTTATTTATTTTTGTGCCAGTTCCATTACAGTTAAATCAGAATATCTCTCTTTTTTTGTTAATGTTAAAATTCCTAGCAAGCAAGACAATTATCCATGAATCCAACGTGCAAGAATTAGCTTTGAGATTTGCAAACATTTTCTGGTGGTAACTTCCATGCAGCCAGCCACAAATGCTCTCTCTGAGTGTTGGTGTGTGTGTGTGTGTGTGTGTGTACTGGAAGATGGTTGCTTAAGCACATCTCCTCATATGCAGTCACCAAGCAGGACGCCGTACCAAGCCTGGGTTTTGCATATATTTGTGATTTGAAGATACAGCGACAGAACTCAAAGATAAGAGAAAATGAAAGAGAGAGTGACATATGAAGAGAGATAGAGCACTAGGTAAAGTTGTACAGAGATCCTGGCCGCCTGCCAATCAAACTCCCCTGCTTTCCTCTCTTTCCTTCTCTGTGGTTGTTTCTCCATGGGAGAGTGAGCAGGTGTGTGAGAGGTGGGTGTCGGGGCTTCTTGTTGCTCCTGTCAGCTGCGAGGAGGGTTTTCCTGCTCAACAGCACCTTGTTCCTGTTGCTCAGCACCTGAGGGATGCACATGCATTTTCAAAAATGATGTAAACTTTATGAAACCCCAAGTTAAAGAAATAGTTCACCCTAAAAATCACTATTATTATTCATTCAGTCATTATTTTTCAAAACCTATATGACTGACTTTCTTCTCTGGGACACAAAAGAACATATTTTGAAGAATGGTCTAACCCTTTTTTTTAATTTTCTTATTTGTCTGTACATTGCAGGTTAGATGTGTATTTAAACAGCATTAGACCCCATTGACTTTCATTGTATGGACATAAAACACAGTGTGTGTGTGTGTGTTTTTTCTTTTTGTATTCTGCAGTAGAAAGAAATGCATTTTATTTTTCCAGCACTCTCTGTGGTGACACTATGTGGAATATTCCTCGCATTAAGTCAACATTCATTCATTCATTTCCATTGGGTAATAAATGTATTATTATTATTATTATTATTATTATTATTATTATGAATAATATATATTTTAACAAATAGAAAAAATAATAAAAAAGCACATTTCAGAAGATATTAGGAAAAGATATTTGAAGAATCAGTCAAAATCACAGTAAATTTCTGTTTTGTATATTTTATATGACTCTGTGAGTGACTGTATGACTATGTACTGTTTTTCAGAAATATGCAAGAAAAAAACTAAATTAAAAAATAGTAATAAAAATGCAAACCACAGTATTATGGCTGTTAAGAAAGGTTTAATTGTTTATTTGATTTATATATTAGATTATTTTCCATTCACCCACAAATAAAGAAAAAAAAAAGTTTGACATTTTAGTGTTGTGACTGGTAAGAAAATTTACATTTAATTAATTAATTATCTCCATTTCAGTGTTGGCATAGTTACTTTGTTTTGTCTTCGCAGTGCAGTATGGATTTGTGAGTGAACAGATATAATTATGCACAGAAGATCTACATTGTTCTCCCAATTTGAGATCGCTCTGATTGGGGCCCTCTGTGTCCCAGCGGCCCAGGGGAGGGGTGAGTGTGATCAGGGTTTGGGGACAGTCCGTTCTGCGTCTTGTAAATTAGATTTGCAAGCCACTTACTGGCTGAATGCAACACATTCTTTAAGAGTGTGACCTCTAAATTAAAGGTTTTTAATTACTGTACAAAGGGTCGCTTTTTAGAAGCAGCAGAAAGAAGGGGAAAGTTAAAAGAAGTAAAATAGTGAGAGAATGCAATATTTGATTCTGAACACAGAGCATGGCTGAGCCGCGGGTCTCAGGAAGGAGACAGTTTGATGCAGTGTGACAGAGATCAGGCTGTGTTTAATGATTTCCTCTCCTCACTCTGCAGATCTCATTGTGTTTGGTCCGTCACGCGCTCCGTTCATAATGGCGCTGGATGCATCTTTACACTGATTGTATTTGCTGCCTGTTTGGCTGTTCTTTTCCACAGAGAGACACAGGGACAAGGACAGACTTGTGATTTTTGGTGAAACAAAGTTTAGTTGAAGGAATCTTTAGTATTCACATGCTTAGTTCTTTCTTTTTAAAGTTTTATAGATAGATAGATACAGTAAGCCATCAAATGCTATACTAAAAGATTTTGTATAATGTATGTTCGGTTATGTCCCAAAACCTATACTGCTGACGTCGAAGACAGCATTCTAACAGAGTACTTAAAGGAATAGTTCACACAAAAATTAAACATTTCTGAAAATTGACTTTTTCTTCATCAGAACAGATTTAGAGAAATTTATAATTATTTCACTTGTTCACCAATGGATCCTCTACAGTGAATGGGTGCTGTCAGAATTAGAGTCCAAACAACTGATTAAAACATCACAATATCCCACAAGTAATCCACACGAATCCAATCCGTGAGTTGACGTCTTGTGAAGAGAAAAGCTGCATGTTTGCAAGAAACAAATCCATCAAGACATTTTTAACTTTAAACTTCTATCAATAATATTGCTTGCTTGTCTGAATCAGGAAAGAAATATCCACAGATCAAGCTTGGTTTACAAATGACAACAGTCCAAAAAAGTTAAATATAAAATATTTTGGTGGATTTTGATGTGAGAAGACAACGGGATGGAATTTTTCACTGGAGGAGGCACTATTATGGATTATGGACTGGTATTTTGGCTAGAAGCGATGGTTTAAAGTTAAAACACCTCAATGATGGATTTGCTTTTCACTTTACAAGACATTAATTGATGGACCGAGTCATATTTTATCAGCTGTTTGGACTCTCATTCTGACAGCACCCATTCACTGTAAACGATCCATTGGTGAGCAAGTGATGTACTGTTAAATAAACCAAAATCTATTCTGATGAAACAACCAAATCTACATCTTGTATGGGTGAGGGTGAGAAAACTGTCAGCAAACTTTAATTTTTTAGTGAACTGTTCCTTTAATGATTGGTACAATGCATTCGGGGAAGTTTTTTGGCCAAAACAAGGTATCTTAGGAGGCTGCATTATTGTACTGCATACCTTTTGTAAAACAGCCCTACAAGACAGCCTTAAAATACTGCCTATGTAGGAAACCCACTAGATTTTTGAGCCAATTAAGTATACAATAACAACATAATAGAATGGTAATAAGTGTGATTCTGCGTAAATATTCAGTAAAACTCTTTTATGTTAATGACAGAGATTTCATGGAATTTTATGCATCCCATCAGTGAGATTAATTTAAAGTGGTGTCCTCAAACTAAATGGTGAATGTATCATCTGCTGTTATTAGTGCATATGGAGAAGAATATAATGATCTCATTAGTATTCTTAGTTGTTTTGTATGGAAAGTGTATTTCGCAAATTACTCAATCTATTGATATGTCAGTCTGCTACTTGTTTAATTTGGCGGATGTTTTTCACAGAATAGAATCAGTCAGATCATCCAACATTGTTTGAACCTAAAGTAATTATTTATATATCTGTTATTTGCGTGAGTTTTTATATTTTAATCCATATTTCCTATTTCAGTGTAGTCATTAGCAGACACTTTTATTTCACTAGTTGTTTGTCTTTTAGTAGTTTTAGTCAAAAAGATTTGTACGTCAAGTTTAATATGTAAACACGTTTCGATTTTAGAAGCTCTCCATACATACGATATTGTACGCATCAGTGGCTTGCCTGTAAAAATTGTATGTTCACTTTTTACATACTTTGAATATTGATGAGATGAGTTAGAGAGGAGTGGAATAAGGAGGAGCTGAGAAGCAAAGCATTTAATTGACAGTGTCAGGAAACTGAGTGATAGATTGCCTGATTACTGGCCTGGCAAGGCTGGTCTCACAGATGGTACATTAACAGCTGCCCTGTGCCCAAACACCATCCTGTCCCTTCATTCCTGCGATCTGCATTCATCCTCTCTCATCACCCCTACCTGTCAGTTTCTGTCTCGCCTCAGTCCTTTACATCCAACTGATTTAGTCTTCTCAGAGTTCAGAGAAATGGATTTTTTTGACACAAGACTTTCCTTTGCCTTAATAATAATTGCATGAGTCAGATTGAGTCGTACTGTACAGTGCAGTGTACATGTTAAGATGCAATAAAAACCTAATAGCAATACTAATGAATAATGTATTTTATATGTTCTAATTAGTGCTACTTGCTAAGCTTATTTGAACAAACCACTACCTCTAAGTATTAAACTTCGACACATAATCTAACCGGTACCATTTATGTCAGTTGTGTGTGTGTGTGTGTGTGTGTGTGTGT
>NW_015551064.1:373159-379047 GCF_001515605.1 Sinocyclocheilus anshuiensis
TGTGTGTGTGTGTGTTTACACAGTTTGGACAGGTGCACTCCCTGTTGCACTGTGCAGGGATTACACAGTGGTGAGAACCAGTGCCAAACTCCAGCAGCGAGAACACACTGCCTGAGCTGTGGGACCTTAATATCATATCATTAATAATATTGGTTTTTATACACACACCCATTCGCTTTTCCACCGCCAGTCCCTCATACTGAAACTAAAGAACAGGTATTTAGTTGTTATGCACAGTTAAACTGTGACGCCTACTTTATATGCTCGGTATGGATATGAATACTATATGAGTTTATGCCCTTGGGCTCAAGCATTAGCATACTAGCAGTGTGATTCGCTGCAGACTGTAGTAATGGCTGCTGATAATTCAGCTTTGCCATCACAGAAATAAATTATATTTTAAAATATATATTTTTTTTATCAAATAAATTCAGCCTTGGTGAGAGCTGAATCTTTCAAAAACATTAAAAAAAAAACATACTGACCAGACCAGACTGTTGAACATTAGTGTATGTTGTGTAAACATAAATGATGTACTGATCCTATTTGCAAAAATTGTGAATTAAGCTTAAGTATCCATGTTGGTGGTTGGACTAATGACTTCTTTGCACTAATGAACCTCCAAAGCTCAAGATTGCAAACCAGAGATTATTAAATGTTCAGTATGAAAATGTAGTGTATACAAATGGTAGTAGTGTGTTCCTTCCTTTCCTTCATGCCCTTTTCAAATACCACGGAAGATTAAGGCAGACAGTAGAGACCTGAAGGAAATTTCTCTGTAAAAAGCATGTCCATTTTTGCACATAATGTCATACTGTGCATTTACATTGCATAACATTTATAGATTTGGCAGATGCTTTTATTCAAAGTGATTTATAGTGTATTCAAGATAAACATTTTATCAGTTTATATGTTCCATGGGAATCAAACCCTTGACCTTGGTGTTGCTAGCGTAATGCTCTGTTGTTTGAGTTTTAAAGAAGCAGGCTGCAGATCAGTGCTGTTATTTTTACTTTAAGAATGTTGAATACACAATAAACCCAAATAAGCTGTGGTTTACAGTGAATTTCAAACAGCTAAGGGACATTGTTAGGCACAACGCGGAGCTGTTCTAAATTCACTGTAAACCATTGCTTTCATAAAGAAGTTAGCATGTGCTTGGCCCACCCATTAAGTCAAAATTCACAACGAAATCTACTTAAATTTGATGTTCCCTTCATGCACTGGAGCATAAATAATAAGTTTACCATTTTTATTTCAGCCATTATTATTGCCGATATTGTCAAGTTTAGGTTATTTTGTGATGCCTGAAGTTCATTTTGAATGATTCATGTGTTCAAAATGTATCCATAGATTTTTACAGTTGTTGTGTTTTGTGCACCAAATCTTGAGGTTTGTGTGTGCAACTGGGTCTCTTGTTTCCTCAACTTGTAAGATCTTGTTGTCTTAAAAATTACAACAAATCATTGGGCTGTCTGAAATGTCAATATATGCTGCTCATTTAAAAAATGTTGATTTGAAGTGCCATTGCCTCAGATTTGCATGTTTGTACATGTCTGAATTTTCTTCACTACAGTCTTCAGTGTCACATGAAATCATAATATGCTGTTTTGGTGCTCAATAAATATTTCTTATTATTATCAGTGTTGGAAACAGTTGTGCTGCTTTGTGTTTGGAGAAACTGTGATACATTTTTTGAGGATTCTGAATCTAAAGTTTTATTTATTTGAAAATTGAATTGAATTTATTTGAAATTGAAATATTTAAGAGCATTATAAATAACTTTACTGTCACTTATGATCAATTTATTGCATCTTTGCTGAATTACTATATAGTTTGACCTTCGTAGTAAAAGTGCAATGAACTGTACTGTGTGTAGGAATCACCAGCCTCATTCTTCCAATTCCCAACAGTCATATTTAGTAAATTGTGGAAGCAATTTCTCACATTCATCTCATGGTTCCATTTCTCTCAACTCATTTTGCATAATTGCCTGATTTCCTCTCACGTCGGTGATGACAATTTCCTTTTCTTCTCATCCTCCTCTCTGTAGACAGCTCCATTTATTGCTGCCATTTGCAGGAACCGCGGGAGGCTCATCTTAGTGGACTCGCTCTGTCTTATCCTCAGCTTGGATGGTTGAAGGACCATCTGCTGTGAGGAATTTAGAGCCGTCCTGAAGTGGAGAGGCCCAGCGCGTGACGCCTCGCTGTGTAACCGTTCTTCCTCTCTTCTACCATTGTGTACCTTCTGATACAGCCCACTCACTCCCACTCACCCCCTGGCTTGTTTTCCTCTCATTTTCTCCTCCCTTCATCTTTTATGATGGAATTAGAAAGGCTTAAGAGCAAAAGCGTCTGCTGGACCTCGCAGCAGACGGGTTGTCGCGCTATGCCTCTCAGCGTAAAGTGTCAAACGTGGCCACCTGCGCAGCTTCAGGCGCTGTCTGAGGAAACAAATCACACGCGCCGCGGTCGTTTCTCAAATGTTCAACCTTTCTTTCACCCGCTTTCTTTGTGTTTCCATCTCTCAGCTCTGATCTTTCTACTAATCTCACCCCTTCTTACTCAAACATGCATGTACGCGCTTGCCTCCCACTTATCCGGTGAATAACTGCATTCATCTGCTGTGGGAGAAGATGAGGCCATCGGTTGGGGTGTGAGAGCAGTCAGCTCAAGACTTGGTGTTTTTGTGAAGACTTCCTCCTCAGAGCAGCTGCTCGGCTTGTGTCCATCTTAACCTTGACCTTAAGCATTTAACGAGTTGTCAAGAGGCTGTCAAGATGTTTCTATATGTGATCTGTGACTAGATTTTAGGGCCCTGTGCATGAAAGAAATATCATTATTGCTATTTTCCGCACATGTCTTAACAAGTTAAGATGCAGTAAGTTATATGTTGTGCAACAGTCAGTCAGAACATGCAACTTTGTATGTAGACAGGACTTATATAGATGTAGATCATTTACAGGTCACAAACGGGTCACAAACTGTTGAGGTTTGTCTAGTCAAATTTGTTATCAATTTTGGTGATGTTAGCAATACTAAACAGAATAGAAAAGTTGGTGGTGATATATTTGTGATTTATGTATAGTGTAAAAGTTTGGAAACACCCACAATTTGAAGGTTTGAGGTTTTTTTTATGTTTTTGAAAGACGTCAATCAAGGGCTGTCAAGATGTTTCTATATGTGATCTGTGACTAGCTTTTAGGGCCCTGTGCATGAAAGAAATATCATTATTGCTATTTTTCGCACATGTCTTAAGTTAAGATGCAGTAAGTTATATGTTGTGCAACAGTCAGTCAGAACATGCAACTTTGTATGTAGACAGGAATTATATAGATGTAGATCATTTACAGGTCACAAACGGGTCACAAACTGTTGAGGTTTGTCTAGTCGAATTTGTGATCAATTTTGGTGATGTTAGCAATACTAAACAGAATAGAAAAGTTGGTGGTGATATATTTGTGATTTATGTATAGTGTAAAAGTTTGGAAACACCCACAATTTGAAGGTTTGAGGTTTTTTTTATGTTTTTGAAAGACGTCAAGGCTGCATTTATTTAAGCAAAAATACAATAAAAATATTACAATTTAAAATAACTTTTTTCAATTTAAGATATGTTCTAATGTAATTTATTTCTTTGATGAATTTTCAGCAGGCATTAGTCCAGTCTTCAGTGTCACATGACCCTTCCTAATTTGGTGCTCAAGTAACATGTTGAAAACGGTGTTTAATATTTGTATGGAAAACAGATATCCTAAAGTAATATCAGTCCAGTTATATCCCATCTGATACAGATCCTAACGAAAAGCGTTCAAGTGTCATATTGTGGTTACTTCCCTAGATGAGTGACTTCTGATCATGAATACATGAACTTTGACCGTTACTGAAATGTCGTCTGAAAGCACTGATAAAACATATTGTATATGTGTAAAGGGTAAAAGCTCCCTTTTAATTACACCTTGAAATTAATTGTGACCAACAAAAAATGTTGTTTTGCATTTTCAGTCCTGCCTGGTTAGAACAAACACTCATGCACTTGTCATTTTATCATGTTGTGCCATGGAGTGTCAGAATGAAGATTTAAAGGTATTTTAGTTGAGTTTTGACTTGAGTCTTTTTATTATATAGAATAAGGTCCACGTGCTGAGGCTCTGAGAGGAAACTTCAAGAAGAATATTCTATGTAAATCTTTAGTGAAAGCTGTGTTGCTTGAAAGATGTTAGTAGTGTTAGTATGCTCTCCTCCTTTCACTTCTCTTCCTTGTCATCGTCATCCTCCTATCATCATCGAAGATAATGGAATACATTTTTTCTTTATTGAGGAGCAGTATATTTTTTATTTCATTTTATTGTGAAGTTGTGAAGATATAATTCACCAAAATCTGAATGACTTACTGAGTAAAACAAATGGTTGACATTTATGAAAATCTGTATCATGCTTTACAAGTGAATGGTGACCATGGCTGTCAAGCAAGATTTTCAGTTAATAAATGTAAATTTATGTCTGTTTCTTGAACAAAGCTATTGCATGGCTTATGATGACTTAGAATATGGTGCATATGGTGCTTTAATTATGCTTTTATTGTGCTTTTTAGAGCTTATGACAGTCCCTGGTCCCCATCCACTCTTATTGTATAAGAGAGAGCAGAGGTCTCCTTTTGTAGTAGCAAAGTGAGAGTGAATAAATGATGACAAAATGTTCACTTTTCAGTGAACTTTCCCTTTGAACTCCCTCAGATATAATGTTGCACTGTATAGAATTATTTGAGGCTGGTTTTGTTTTCTTTTTATTCAGCTTTAAGTGTCACGTGAGTCTGTTCGCCCAGAAATGGAAATGCATGAGGCAGGTAGAAGGATTTACGTCTGTACTTGACACCACTAGAGGATCAGACATTCGTGCCAACAATAAGGGTCTGTAGGTTTGCCAATCAATAAAAGGATTTGTGTTTCACTGCCAAAAAGCAAAAGGGGAAAAAAAAGCATCGCCGCCAGATCCTACCGTTCAAAAACAGACATATCCACCACAAAGGCATCTTGACCCAAACATCCTTGCCAGAAACATAGAACAAGTCAGTCTGTAATGTGGCCTTTGTGGAGGAAACAAACAAAACGGCCCCTTTTGGGAAATGAGTTTTCTTTCTCATATCACACACGCAATATCTTTATCCACCCTCACACTGCTGTAGTTTTTTAAACTTGATCCCCTGAGAAGTCGCAAGAATTCATATGAGATGCCTAGAGTTGGGTTGTACAACACATTGTAAAAAGGAAAACATAACTCTAAAAGTTTTTATATGATCAAAGTCAGTATAATCACATATGAGTTATGTGTTGGTTTTTCCCACCATTTTAATGCCATTTTGTTAATTTTGAAAGCACTTCATTGTGGAATTGTAAACTACCATCAAACAAATTACCAATTTTTTTTTTTTTTTTTTAAGTGTCCTTCCCAAACGTTCTGTTTCAGTTGGAAATGCATCAGCACAGGAACGAACCAAGATGGAGCATTTGAGCTCCAGACTCAAGATTTGACACTAATGTAGATAATACAAATAAATTTTGACTTTATGAATTTGATTTGAATTTAACAAAGCACTACATTGCTAAATTGGAAATGGAATTTTACTATCAAAAAAATTACAATTTTAAAAGGATAGTTAAAAAAAAAAAAGAAACTTTTCATGATTTACTCACCCTCATGTCAGTATGACTTTTTGGCTTTTTTATGACACAAAAGAAGATATTTTATGTCAGTGTTTTTCGACATGAGGGTGCGTAAGTGATGAAAAAGATTTATATATATATATAAATACGCGGCGCGACTTGGACGTTGAGGGCGTCGAGGAGAGTTGAAATCAGGTGAACTTTATGGTAATGAGCTATGACG
>NW_015551064.1:379091-382887 GCF_001515605.1 Sinocyclocheilus anshuiensis
AATGATGCGTGGACCAAGGTGTCTGAGATTGTTGGTGTTCCTGTTGAGTTGCTGATGTGCATTAATAATCTAATGACATAATAAATAATAGTATAATAGTCCCAGTTCACTTTTAAACCTTTAAATCAATTTTCCTGATTATACTTACATTAAGTAATGTTTATACCTGATTATACTTAAGTAACATTTTCAATGCAGGACTTTTACTTGTATCAGAGTATTTTTACAGTGTGGTATTAGTGCTTTATACATTATGAGGTAAAGGATCTTAATACTTCGTCCACAACAATATTTAATGAGGTTAACTTATAACGTTACCCTCCTTGTGGTCAGTCTGCACAAGATCAACAAGCTTGTTTGCTTTGCGTCCCCTTTAAATACAAGATAAGCATTCGATCTACGTCAGAGCGTCCACGAATCTTTCTACAGCGTTGCTGGCAGGACGGCCAGAGCGATTTTTGACGCTCATGACGGCGGCGGTGTGAACGCTCAGTAAGAGGTCACTGAGTTGGGACCTCTCATGTATTCAGTTTGTTTCCTACTGAACATCCGCCTCTTCTGGGTTTTTTTTTTTTTTTGTGTTCCAGAACATGTGCAGCTCAGCAGAAACACCATATTACTGGTTCTGGCTGAACTATTTACAGTCTTTTAAAGCAGATTTACTGGATAAAAGTCGAATGCAATGTGTTGGCAACCTGTCACAGTTTCTGGAAATATTACATCTGGGTGCCCCCGTGGTCAAGCAGTGTTAAATGTGAGTTGAAAGGTTTTGTGTGTGATGTCGCTCACTCTTCTGCTGTTTCTCCTCATTAAACTGTTAACAACACACTTTCCTTTAGGCCATCTTCTCCTGTCAAGTCAATCATGGATGAAGGTCAGAAAGAGAAAGATGGAATATGAAGGAAACATATGAAATTTGAGAGCAGGTATAAGAGCTGTAAAAGACAACTACCTCTTTATGAGGAGCAGTATGCTGATGGGATGATTGATCCTTCCCATAACCCCATCAAGTTGCTTTCATGTTCACCGTTAAAGTGCCACGATATTAAAATTGAAGTTTTGTGGCTTTTAGTTCATGTTCGTTAGCTTTGAGGTCATCTATATGCTAGTGTACTCTTAAAAGTTGTCAAAAGTAATTTTTAATAGATATAGGCTAAGCATTTATAATGAACTTTTCTGATCTTTCTTCAGCAGGAAAACAGAACAAAAATATTTGACTCATCACTTAAGAGTAGGCAAATATTTTATCTGTGGAAAAAATAGCACTTCATTGTTAAAGTGTAAATGTAATTTCATCATGAAGAAGCTACACAAAAAAACGTAAAAAAAGCTCCAAAGTTGAGCTCCAAACCCATAAGGCTGTGGTGCTCTTCATCTCTTCATCTCGCTTTTGATTTAAATTTCTGCGTTTAAGGGTTTGACAGAGACCATCTTATGTTTTTGACTTGATCTCTTTTTGACATGCATACGTACATATTCAGCAGCCCATGGTTCACCATCTCAATTATGCTTCAAACACACCAGCACACACTTATGACTGACAGGATGTAGTTTCTCCATGTGCGCGTGTACGTGTCCGTCAGCTGCTGCGTCATGGAGAAAGCCCTTTCAGTTTGTTTTTCCTCAAAGCACTGCTGGTATCTTGCGTCTGTCTGTGTGACGTCTGCTCCTTACCCTGATTTCTGATGTCTGGGCAAGAGTGAGTGCACAGATCAGTCACAGGAGGGGTTATGAAATATGTCAAATGTGATCTCTGGAACTGTGATGCATACATACAAAGCATCAAATGTGTCTGTTAAGTTAAAGGCATTGGCACCACCCAAAAATGAAAATTCTGTCACCATTTGCTCAGCCTCATGTCATTCCAAACCTGTATGATTTGTTCTGCTGAACACAAAAGAAGATATTCGAAGAATGTTGATAGCCAAAGGGTTTTGATTCCCATTCACTTCCATTTTATTTTTTGTTGATACAATTGAAGTCAATGGGAACCGAAATCGTTACCAACATTCTTCAAAATATCTTCTTTTGATTTTGGAATGACACGAGGGGGAATAAAAAATAACATAACTTTATTTAGTTAGTTAGTTAGTTAGTTAGTTAGTTAGTTAGTTAGTTAGTTAGTTAGTTAGTTGAGGGGGAATAAAAAATAACATAACTTTATTTAGCTAGTTAGTTACTTTTGGTGGATTAAGGGCCTTTAAAATGATAGTTCACCCCAAAATAATTGTAAACATTTTTGCTATAATTTACCATCATGTTGTTCCAAGTCATGAATTTCTTTCTTTTATGGAATACAAAAGCAGAAATTTTGAATAATTAGCACTGTAGACGTTAGACTCATTAGAAAGGTTGTGTGATGATCATCAGTGCAGATCTGTTGTGTGATTTTCCTCTGACTCTTGGTTCGGATGTTTAGAGCTATCTCTATTTTATTTCTCCCAGCATGCTCTTTGGCTTTGTTTGAACACACAGCAGCAGACAGGGACAGAGCGTTACTGAAGGGAGAGTTGGCGTATGACAGAACAGTGGTCACTTTGTCTGGCAGGCTAATTAGTAAAAGCATCAAAGTGCTTTTGCCGTCGTTTTAGATGTGTGAATCAAACCAAAACAGCGCTTGCGTCCAAATTCAGCATCACAGACAGTAGTGTAATTAATGCTGTGGTCGCCACCTCACACATCTTTAATTCAGCACATATTACATAAAAGCTACTTGATGTACTGTAGCCCAGTTCTGGCAGTTGGGTCTCTGTGTTTATATCTGACCCTCGAGAGAGGCCAGACATCTCCCTTTATTTTCATATCCTCTGATCTTCCACCAGCCCCATCTTTTCATCTTAACTCTTCCTCTGAATATATCACTAGGGCTCTTATTCCTCCACTCGCTCACTCTCTTGCTCCCTCTCTGCCTCTTTTCTCTGTCCTTTTGTTTCCATCGCTGCTCTCACTCGTTTATTGTCTGTGTGCACATGTTTATGATAAGGCTGGGTGGTGTGACTATAGATACCAAGCAAGTGTGGAAATCTGACAACCGGTAGAGATTTTGCTACATAATTTATACCATGGTAGATATAATTTCACAGCTGTCAGTGAGTAAGACTACTCTCCGTTATTTTCAGGGATGAATAAAGTTGAAGTAATGTAAAAGAAAATGTTTGATAAACATCATGTGAAGCAAAATGTAACTCACGTGAATCTTAAACAAGATAACTTTGTGTAAACAGATTTATTCCTTTATTATAGAGTTAAAGTTGCAAAACATCAGTTGGTAAATGTGTAAAACATATCTTCAGGCTAAACATGGCATTCACACAGAATAGAAGAAGAGGACAAGCTGAATGTGTTTGCTTGTTTTCTTCTGTAAATTTCTTTAAACGTTTTCATCCGTGTTCATTCCCTCTTCTCTCTTTCATTTAGTTTAACTGTGGGCCGCTGACAACCATCTAGGAAAATAAGTTTTGACACATCCAAGTCTAGCTGGAAAACTTAATGTGAGCATATTTGAATTCCGTGACACAAATAACATCCAAATTGACTCAAATATCGTATCTTCTTGGTTCGTATGCTGTTTCCAGCCTCACGTGGCAGCGTGATTACATTTTCATGACTCTCTTTCAACCAGCGCAATGTTTTTACTCATCTCTATCTCTTCTTTTCACAGCATATACATTATTAGTAACTCATAAAAGTCAAGGCACACAGCATGGAGCTGCCGAAGTGTGAATACTCAGGGTGATGCGTTACATCTATCTATCTATCTATCTATCTATCTATCTATCTATCTATCTATCTATCT
>NW_015551064.1:383047-387995 GCF_001515605.1 Sinocyclocheilus anshuiensis
TTTTTCTAGAAATGTTGCTTATATTTTTTTATTTTGATTTGTGTGTGTGTGGATGGGGCATTATGTATTTGTTATGCTTTCTGAATTAAAATTAAAGATGTTATCAACCTTAATGCTGGCTTCAGGAGACCTGTAATATACACAATTCTTACTAGTTTTGAAAATATTGTGTTTCACTGTAAAGAATATGATTTTGAATAATTCACACACAGGTACGAGAGAATGAATAGACAGAATTTTCAATTTGGGGTGAACTATCTCTTTAAACTGAAAGGAAGTACTTCATAAACGTCATGTTGTTCTTTTTTAGTAGCCTTTTTTATTAGTATGACAGAACAGTGGTCACTTTGTCTGGCAGGCTAATTAGTAAAAGCATCAAAGTGCTTTTGCCGTCGTTTTAGATGTGTGAATCAAACCAAAACAGCGCTTGCGTCCAAATTCAGCATCACAGACAGTAGAGTAATTAATGCTGTGGTCGCCACCTCACACATCTTTAATTCAGCACATATTACATAAAAGCTACTTGATGTACTGTAGCCCAGTTCTGGCAGTTGGGTCTCTGTGTTTATATCTGACCCTCGAGAGAGGCCAGACATCTCCCTTTATTTTCATATCCTCTGATCTTCCACCAGCCCCATCTTTTCATCTTAACTCTTCCTCTGAATATATCACTAGGGCTCTTATTCCTCCACTCGCTCACTCTCTTGCTCCCTCTCTGCCTCTTTTCTCTGTCCTTTTGTTTCCATCGCTGCTCTCACTCGTTTATTGTCTGTGTGCACATGTTTATGATAAGGCTGGGTGGTGTGACTATAGATACCAAGCAAGTGTGGAAATCTGACAACCGGTAGAGATTTTGCTACATAATTTATACCATGGTAGATATAATTTCACAGCTGTCAGTGAGTAAGACTACTCTCCGTTATTTTCAGGGATGAATAAAGTTGAAGTAATGTAAAAGAAAATGTTTGATAAACATCATGTGAAGCAAAATGTAACTCACGTGAATCTTAAACAAGATAACTTTGTGTAAACAGATTTATTCCTTTATTATAGAGTTAAAGTTGCAAAACATCAGTTGGTAAATGTGTAAAACATATCTTCAGGCTAAACATGGCATTCACACAGAATAGAAGAAGAGGACAAGCTGAATGTGTTTGCTTGTTTTCTTCTGTAAATTTCTTTAAACGTTTTCATCCGTGTTCATTCCCTCTTCTCTCTTTCATTTAGTTTAACTGTGGGCCGCTGACAACCATCTAGGAAAATAAGTTTTGACACATCCAAGTCTAGCTGGAAAACTTAATGTGAGCATATTTGAATTCCGTGACACAAATAACATCCAAATTGACTCAAATATCGTATCTTCTTGGTTCGTATGCTGTTTCCAGCCTCACGTGGCAGCGTGATTACATTTTCATGACTCTCTTTCAACCAGCGCAATGTTTTTACTCATCTCTATCTCTTCTTTTCACAGCATATACATTATTAGTAAGCTGTGGTCGCCACCTCACACATCTTTAATTCAGCACATATTACATAAAAGCTACTTGATGTACTGTAGCCCAGTTCTGGCAGTTGGGTCTCTGTGTTTATATCTGACCCTCGAGAGAGGCCAGACATCTCCCTTTATTTTCATATCCTCTGATCTTCCACCAGCCCCATCTTTTCATCTTAACTCTTCCTCTGAATATATCACTAGGGCTCTTATTCCTCCACTCGCTCACTCTCTTGCTCCCTCTCTGCCTCTTTTCTCTGTCCTTTTGTTTCCATCGCTGCTCTCACTCGTTTATTGTCTGTGTGCACATGTTTATGATAAGGCTGGGTGGTGTGACTATAGATACCAAGCAAGTGTGGAAATCTGACAACCGGTAGAGATTTTGCTACATAATTTATACCATGGTAGATATAATTTCACAGCTGTCAGTGAGTAAGACTACTCTCCGTTATTTTCAGGGATGAATAAAGTTGAAGTAATGTAAAAGAAAATGTTTGATAAACATCATGTGAAGCAAAATGTCACTCACGTGAATCTTAAACAAGATAACTTTGTGTAAACAGATTTATTCCTTTATTATAGAGTTAAAGTTGCAAAACATCAGTTGGTAAATGTGTAAAACATATCTTCAGGCTAAACATGGCATTCACACAGAATAGAAGAAGAGGACAAGCTGAATGTGTTTGCTTGTTTTCTTCTGTAAATTTCTTTAAACGTTTTCATCCGTGTTCATTCCCTCTTCTCTCTTTCATTTAGTTTAACTGTGGGCCGCTGACAACCATCTAGGAAAATAAGTTTTGACACATCCAAGTCTAGCTGGAAAACTTAATGTGAGCATATTTGAATTCCGTGACACAAATAACATCCAAATTGACTCAAATATCGTATCTTCTTGGTTCGTATGCTGTTTCCAGCCTCACGTGGCAGCGTGATTACATTTTCATGACTCTCTTTCAACCAGCGCAATGTTTTTACTCATCTCTATCTCTTCTTTTCACAGCATATACATTATTAGTAACTCATAAAAGTCAAGGAACACAGCATGGAGCTGCCGAAGTGTGAATACTCAGGGTGATGCGTTACATCTATCTATCTATCTATCTATCTATCTATCTATCTATCTATCTATCTATCTATCTGTCTGTCTGTCTGTCTGTCTGTCTGTCTGTCTGTCTATCTGTACATAGAAAAACATTTTGTATTTCTATTTATTTATATATTATAGTGCTATTTTATATCTCTACCATTTATGCAACAATTACTTTTTGTGGAACAGAGTGGAAGAACACTTCATTTCCCAGAATGCACTACTTGTGTTAATAATTACATTTCAGAAAGTTCTTCCTCCTATCATTTCAATTCAACTTTGTGTTGATTGTGGCCAATTCAATTCAAATTCACACTCCTGGATTGAAAGTGAGCCAAATCTTTATTCTGAAAATTATCTGTATTCACCAGATAATTGAAGGTGTAGGTCCCACTTTTTCCCCCCATACATGTGCCAACTACAAATGCCACTTACCCTTCCTGGAGCTACGATGGAGTAACCCTAGGATTGTTGTATATTGTGTTTTGTTTGTTACTGTTCACTCCAATGTTTATTTACATGAACACATTACCAGTTTGAATCTTTCAACAATATTCTGTGCAATAAGTTTCTGCTCTATTTTTTTCACGGGGCAGAGACCCTCTGTCATGGTCCCTGGTCCTAACCTTCATCTGGTGTAGTTGGAGAGGAACAGACCCTCTGTTATTCAGCAAAGGTATGGGCTGGGCCTGATTCTTACCTCAGGCTCTGGCCACAGCTGGTGAAGGCAGGCCTTGGCAGATTTTTGAGCCCAGCACCAAGCTGACAGGCTTCGAGACCTGACCTCACACCCTGAAACCCACTCCAAGGTGACATGTCCTGGCCTGCCCCTCCGAGTCTGTCTTTCCAGTTTGATGCATTGCCATTATGTGGGAATGGCATTGCTTGAGGACAAGAGGACTCAAGGTCTGATTGTGAGTGTGGTGGGGGCTGCAGGGGTGTTTGGACCTATAGCAAGGACCCTGTCCAGCCCTCTAAGTCCTGACATAGAGGCAGGAGTCATGGCAGCCGGCCCTTAATCATGTGTGTGCCCAGTGCTGGCAGCCCTGTTTCTCTGCTCTCTCTCGTCCCTGTGTCAGATGGCATGATTCGGGCAACGTTCAAGAGCTGCCAACCTGACTGTCTGTCTCCCTGTGGCAGTTTCCAATCTCTCACTGCGATGGAGAGGTCACCTCCCGAACGCCAGCTGACTCTTCCACGCTCCTCCTCCATCCTCTAACATGTCGCTGCTTCTTCTGCGCTGGCCATCTTATTAGAAGGAGCTCCAATTGATGGATGTAGGTTGTATAAACAGTCGAAGATGATGTCTTCAGGGTTATCTGCACTCTGCTCATCTGCCAAGTCATTAAGCCGAGAAGCACCCTCTACCAATAGTAACAGCTTGCTGATTTCACACCTTATTTTTCCTCATAAAAAGAGATTGATCTGCGGAGAGTTGTCGAAACGAATAGCCCACCCACACACCACAAGCTGAAGCTCCTGCTTTTATTTTGGTTGTGTGTATGTAGTCAAACAAGCTCCTATTCAAAGGTTCTCATAACATACTTAAACTTGGATACAATTTTAGACATGATATAATAATATTTTAGTGTATATAATGGATAATTGCTTTAATTATATATATATATATATATATATATATACACATATACACAGTATATCTATGTATGTATGCATGTGTGTTTGTGTGTGTGTGTGTGTGTGTGTGTTTGCGCGCTAATAGGGTCTGACGCACAATGTCCCCAGGCCCTTTGTAACAACAAATGTTTGAGGAACAAAATGGGATGTTGCTCAAATGTTGCACAGAACGTGTTCTTGTTCATGGTCGTTTCTTCTCTGTTGAAATGTTTAAAGTGCATCTTGCAATCGATCGAAAATCGAGATGCAGCTGTTTTACTGTTGCTCCTTGCAGAAATATACCAAGGACAGACATGTTAAGACTGAGTTATAAAAGACACAATTCTTTTGCCATTTACTGTTTTATTATATCCTGAATACACAGCTATTGATTTTGGCCCGTCTGGAGAAAGATTTTGTTACTGTCGTTCGACATCTTTTTAAAATAAACTAGTAAATAATGTTGTTAAGCATTATTTCTAAATGTAAGCAATGCACAAAACCCACTGGTACAACCAACATCCCATCCGCCATTCGTGTTCTCAAGGTCCATGTAAACTACAGTCAGTCACATTGGCTAGAGCAAAGCTGTTTCTGTTGTATATGTTTTCATTAGGGCCTAACCAGACAGAGAGAGTTGCTGTGCTGCTACAACATATCCACAGGATCCTGTCAATCACTCTGGAACATACAGACTTCAGACCTCCGACTCTAAATGCCCCATTGAATCTGCAGGACATAAAAACACCCCA
>NW_015551064.1:388397-397927 GCF_001515605.1 Sinocyclocheilus anshuiensis
ATGAGAGAAGCTCTGTGTAAACAGTCTTATGAGAGTATATAGTATTTTAGATGTCTGGAGGCAAAAATCGAATCCTTTAAGGCAGACAATTATGTCTTGGTGCTTGCATTTCTTTTCCAGCAGGATATAAATGTTTAAATCAGCCAAAGTCCACCTGTAGTAATTGTGCAGGAATCATGCTTTGGGATGTTACGGGCCATGTATACAGCAATGTGAGCATTTTAGTGATGCTATCTCAGCGTTGCTCTGTCATGCGGTACCATGGGATTGCCTGATGCCTGGCTGGCAGATGACTTCCCGAGGAACTCCCACAGTACATTTGCTATCAGTACTGATGAACCAGATATGAGTCACCCCTGTAAATGTCTGCAGCAGCTCCTACCAACGGTCAGCAGCAGCAGACGATACGAGAAGATGAACTGAGAAACCATTGCGTCTATTTCAGCAACCGACTGACAACTGGCAGAATTCATTAGTCTGAATGCATTGCCATGAAGCACAACCACGACTCAAAGAAATGGAAGTGATACAGAGGAAATATTTGTTTGTTGTTGATTGGTACTGATTTGTAGTAAAGCATACTAAATATTCCCATTTAATTTCTCCATAAAGATTACAAAAAGCTTTATCGGGGAATGAACTTCTCATGCCGTGAGGCATTGTGAATGATGTAAGAGTATATTTTTATATACAAAAAAACAAAAACACCTGATTGTGGGTAATGGGTGATGTACTATTTCACCATTAATCAGAATTTCTTAATGTAATTGAAAAAATACCATTGATTAACACCCGCGCATAGTACACATGTTCTGAAAGGTTTCGCTAAAAATCTATTTCTCTTAAGAGAAAATGAAGAGGATTTTTATTTCTGGAACCATCTGTGCTGCTTTTCATGAGGAAATCATGAGAGTGCTTTACCAAGAAAGAATGTAGCCCTTCTCCGTACAATAGAAGCTTCTTTTGGAGTGAACCTTCAGCACTGAGATGAAAATATGTTAAATAAGCATTCATAACCCATAACTGATGGCTGGCCATGAGAAACAGACATGATGAACAATTAGCCTCTGTATATGGACACAAAACCTGTGTTCACATCATTTCAGGCTAGAAAGTATCTCTCAAACTCTCTGTCCGGAGCCCTACGTTTGTGTGTTCTGTTGACACACATTGATGTAGTAAAACTGAATTTCTTCAAATTCCAGAGAGAATGGCCTGCTGTTAGAAAAGAGACTAAGTTTCATCTTGTGATTGGAAAAATCTACAATTACATCTGATATTACTGAATAAAACAGCTGATCTCTACAGTCTGAGATGGTGCTGTATCTCTGCAATAGAATGAACTATAATGAATAGGGAAGATCAGTGGCTCTGGCGCTAAGCCCGTTTATACTGCTTAGAGACATTTTGTCCCGCGATGCTGACAGGATCTTTTAGATTGCTTTGGGATTTGTGTTTGCAGACCAAACAGATGCTGGATGAAATATGTGGATATATTTTAATTTGATTTAGAATACCTTTGTTCCAAAAACCTAATATACTGCCTAATATACACAACTGCCTATTATGACAACTATGATGGAACCTTCTAAAAGTGATTGATTTGTATGTGGATATTATAATAAATATAAAAATAATAAAAACGAATTATATTTATTTAATATATGTAATAAATATTACATTGAATTCAATGTATGTTTTAAAATGTATTTTTTATATTTTTTTGTATTTTATTTTTGTTTATATATCTATTAATTTTTATATATTACCTTTTGTATTTGGAATGCAACTGTAATGCTGCCTACATAGGCAGCTCACTAGGTTTTGGAACAAAGTATATTTGTGTGCTTTTGACATCTGCCTTTCATTCTTGTATGCGATTTGCTAAAAGAAAAAGCAGTGAACACATAATGTAACATGAACTGTACATCTGTTTAGAATAAGTCAGCCTGTGTCTGGTACTGTCTGTGTGTCTCTGTCTCAGACATGAGGGAAACGCTCTTTGATTGTTATGGTGCCTCAGGATAAAGAGTAGCACGGCACGTGAGCCAGAGCATTGTTCAAGACTTCATCATCATAAACGAAACATTTGTTAGGCGGCATTTATTGGGTGTCATCTGGTTTCTGATGGATTCTTGTGACAGATTGGCCTCTGTCTTCTCACAGCTGTTGCGAGCTAGTAAATGACTGTCTGCGATGACATTGGCTCTGCCCCGCTGTAAAAACACTGTCTGAAGTGGATTGAGACACCCATCATCCCCTTGTTAATGTTAATGGACTATCAATGGACTCTCACGGCTGTGTTCAGAATAGAGTACATCCATACTGACATACAGAGGTTTTAGATGTGGTTACTAACTTAGAGATGATTCGTGTATGGAACTATCCGTGTAATATTTCTTCTTTTGACTAGTGTGATTGGACTGCCAATGAAGTTTTTACAGAACTTTGAAGTGTTTAGTGTTACATAATGCATGCATTTGACTCTATATTGGCAGCATATATTGTACCATATACATTAAACAATAAGCTAGTATTTTATTCTGAACATTTCAGAGCTACTGAGTCCTGCACAAACTTCTTTTATCCACTACAGTTCCTTATCTGAGAGTGTGACTCTCCTGTATCATCAGGAGAGGAACACTGGCTATTTTTCCAACACAGTACCACGGTGTCAGTAACTTAGGTGGTATTTTGGCTTTTGCATCTCTGCTTTGTCTTATCTCAGCATTTAATGGTCTCTTCCCACTGAAGTTCAGCATAGTCTGGAATAAAGCAGCAGGAATGGAATGATCTGAGTTGGTTTAATGTGATGTTGGCTTTACAAACAATGCGTCATTGACTGTCTGATGCAATTCCAAGTCAAGTTCACTTTTTATCGGGGTCAATCAGAGCGAGGTTGGTTTGGACAGGTCCAGATGGATTCTCCCAGAGCTGTAGAGGTTTAGCAGATGCGCTCTTAAATGTTTTGCCTGGCCAGCCGCTCAACTCCCTAAGTACCAGCACTATGATATTTTGTCCTTGAAGCATCAGATGCCAGCTTGGTTTTTACTGAAGAGTAGACAGAACAGAGCTGTTTTTTTTTTGGTTGGTATACTGCTTATTTTATGTTTCACATTTTTGAGCTTGCCATAACAAGATGTTTTAACAGTATAGATCATTTATTATGGAAATGGTGGCTATCAAAATGTATGGAGCATTTTTGCGTATTTTACATTACGTTTCAGATGTACATATTCTTCTATACTGTATATTGTAACTTTAGAATCTCTGAAAGGAATATTTCACCCCATCATGTACTCACTGTAATGTATCATTTTTTTTTTCCATTCAATTGATCAAAAGTTATAGTATGGAAATTTATAACGCTTCAAAAGATTTCAATTTCTAATAAATGCTGTTCTTTTTAAACTTTCTATTCATTGAAAAGCCCTACAAAAAACAATGTATCACTGTTTTTCACAAAATTATAAACAATTGATTTCAACATTAATAAATATTTCCTGAGGACAAAATCAGCATATTAGAATGATTTCTGAAAGATCATGTGATAGACTGGAGTAATGGCTGCTGAAAATTCAGCTTTGCCACCACAGAAATAAAATGTATTTTAAAATATATTAAAAAAGAAAACTATTATTTTAAAATGTAGTAATATTTCACAATATTACTGTTTTTACTGTATTTTTGATCAAATAAATGCAGCCTTAGTTGAGCATAAGAGACTTCTTTCAGAAATATGTAAAATGTCATACTGACCCCAAACTTTTTAATGTTAGTATCTGTAAACTTTTTGAGTTTCTTTAAAATATCTAATTTTGTGCTGAAAAAAAAAAAAGATGGAAAATCCTGAAGGTTTAGTGCAACATTAGGATTAGTAAATGAAGACAGAATTTTCATTTTTGGGTGAACTTTCCCTTTAATGCATTTCTTCTGCGTTGTTTCTTTCCTTAAACCCGAATCATTATCATCCAATTTTCAGGCAAATCACCTCCCACACATAGTGATCCAGTCAGAAATGCTCATTTGAGAGCCCCAGTAACCTCATTTGGACTTAAGTATACCTCCACACCTACACCGCCGTATTGGCTGCACGCTTACTCACACAAAATGTGATGGAGGGCACATTCTTCAAATTAGTTCTAGTATTGTTTTGCAAATTATGAATGCCTTAATGTACCGTGCCGTTCAACAGGGCTCAGACAGCAATTAAGACTCCTCTTCGGGGAGGTTGTGACAAGCTGTTGAGCTCTTAGAAGCAAGTTAGGAGAAATGGTAAAAAGTAACCAAAGGCATGCTGGCGGTAGTGAAATGAAAGCAGATAATCTGGTTTTAAATGAAATCTGGCTCTTCACATTACCACTCATTACAAAATACAGAAATGAGGCTGGGTGCACAAGCTAGTTTTTTTGAGTTTCCAAAAGTGATTATTCTTTAGTTTGTGAACTTTCGAAAAAGCTCTGTTTTGTTTTTCTTTGGCTCTGTGCCTTTCCCAAAAATAAACACATGTAGATGAAAAATTACCATACATAAATTGTAAAAATGTTTAAATCGACTAAGAAAAGCACCCATGTTGCTATTTAGCACTAATTCATTCAAGACTTTCAATGATGGAACGCATTCATTCCCTAAAGCATGATCTCACAGTGAGGCTTGTGCACTTTTATTGAATTAAATAATAGACTTAATGGGTAGAAATGATGCTCAACATAGATTCGGTTCATTCTCATTAACAACCTACGAGTGCTGTGATTAGCAGGCACTTCAATGAGGCAGCGATATAGAAATCAGCTTCCCTTCGTCTAGACTTTAAATTGTGAGCAATCCCCGCAAAAAACATGGAGGATTTTTTAATAATATGAGACCCGGTGACTCGTGAACGGCCGTTTGATGGAGCGTTACTTACAAGCCACTGAGTTTATCATTACACCTCAACATTATTCCACCCTCCCATGGTTAGCATGCGGCTCTAGCGCTGACTAATTCACTTAATTCCTTGATTATCGATTCCACGGGCCTCTTGGCAGAAAGGTCAATGTTTTCCTTGTGCTCACCTGAAATTTAAAATGTCATTCAAAATGAGGAGGCAGCCACCAAGCAAAAATGGCCTCTTCAAAGGGCAGTGGCCCACAAATAGAGACCTGACCTGACGATCACATGCATGTGCACATACGCTCAGGGCTGATCACACTGGACATGTCCACCGAAAAAATATATATATATTGGTCTAGGATTTACTTAGATTTTCACTAAGTAATTGCTAGTACATTTCACAAATAATTACAAAAAACGGCAAGTAACATTGAATTAAATATGGAATTTTGTAGCAGAAAGACTGATTCCCCCCCCAGTGTATGCATAAATGAGAGCCTACGGCTTGGTGGACTTTACAGCCATGTAGCGGTTATAGCAAGTCTGCATGTGCACATTAATTGCACCATTTGGGACTGGGCTAATTTTGTTTTAGTTTATCATCTGTGTTGGTTTGACACACACACACACATTATATGACATGCTGGAATGGTCTGAAGTGATTTTTGTGACTTGTTGGAATGTTGCCCTGATCTGTCTTCACCTCTTTCAGAAACATTGTTATGTAAGGCATTGGCCCTTTTCACACACCTACACACATAATACAGCACTCTCAGATTTGGCACTGCTGGAGTGTGTTGGGTATTTTGGGGAAGTCTTCACAGCTGGACAGCATTTGGGGTCATATTATGGTCAAATGCTGTAGTTAAGCAGGACGTCACCTTCTTATGAGATATATTTAGGAGATTTGGAATTGGATATATATCCAGATCGCAGGGGTCCACGATCGCAAGCGTTTCATGTCAAATACATTTTATATTCATATACAGTAACTTCAGATACCTGTTTGTGATTGCTGGGGTTTCATGTCAAATAAATCCATTTTACATTCATATACAGTAAGTTCAGATAGGGCTGCACGATAAATCGAAATGGAATCGAGATCGCGATTCGACAGAAGCTGCGATTGTCATGCGTATCTTTCATTCAAATACCTGTCTGTGATCGCTAGTCTCAGCCTCAGGCGTCACGCCCATGGACCGTTGGCTGAACATCTGATGCATATGGCACCCAAAATTGGATTCAAAGTCGTCATCTGATTGGTCGAGTTCTACTGGATTTCCGGGACATGTGTGTGTCGCATTCTTTATTGTTCCTTCTGGAAACAAAAATGTCATGTCGCCAAACCCCCACATGGAAGAAGAAAGCTGTCGAGTTTGTCGAGCACTGTGACAATGAGCGTGTATCAGTATCAACTATAAGCTGGATTTTGTGAAATATGTCAAGTTTGCAGCATATAACTCTTTAAAATATGTCCAAGAGTTTTACACAGCAGTCTGTTATTGTGGGGCCATTTCCACGCCCCTAAATGTTGTTTTATTAACAAGGTTCGGGAGGAGCACGATCAGATAATCAATCAGTCTGGCCCAGGTGGAGCTCGTCAGCTAATCACCTTAACAAGCACAATACGTATATATGTATATATGTATATATATATATATATATCTCTGTCGCAATCTGCTGGCCCTAGGCTCACTCCTTTTCCGCCAGTCACCGCCGCCGAGCACCAGACTTTACTAATGTAATTAAATGTGTAAATGTGTAAAATAATAAATACAATTACACATAATAAAATATTATATATGACTGAAAAAATATATAATATTTTTATTTTCCTTTTAGCTTTTTATTTTTTCTGTGGTTATATTGGTTTGATTTTTTTTCTTTTTCTTTTTTTCTTTTTTTATTTCTATTGTCTCCACATTTAAGAATCAAAACAAATTATACACTTCAACTTCAAGTGTAGCAGTGGTTAGCAAAAGCATTTTATCCTTCCTGCCTTTCCTTCCCTATTTCCTGGGGGGGGGGTTTCACAGCATGCCACAGTCTCTGTGAGGCTCGTTTGGTCTGACCGGTCCTGCTGTACTGTTTAAGAGGGAGGCATGGAGAGAGGAAAAAAAACTGTCACATTGTGCAGAGTTTTCATTTCTCAAATAAAAAACAGATGCATCCGTCAAGGTTAGCTTAGAACCTATGGATTTAGTGCCATCATTATTTTCAAGCAATATTATTTTAATCATTAATCTCTAACACACATTGTATCCTTCAAATGAGATTTAGAGGAAAGCAATAAGGCTTTGCCACTGCACTCAGATAATATTACTGCACTGTCAGGGGCCATGGGGAGGCAGGGCCCCAGGCCAACTACAGGCGGAGAGAGAGAGAGAAAACATACCCTCACAACCACTGGCTTCAAAAACAAAAGGTAAAACCTCTCTGCAGTTGAAATGCTCACCAAAACTCTGAAAATACCGGATAAGTGTCTCTTCCAGAGATACAGATTTTTTTTTTGTAGTGTAAATATTTGCTCTGACAACAGTTTGATTCAGTTATAATGCTGAAACACTGAAATTTGGTCACGTTTTTAAAGGTTGATACAACTTTTTAGGTAACTTCCGCAGTTGTTGTTTTTTTTTTTAAACAAAATAAAATTGCTTAGTTATTGTAGACTAAATTATAATCCAGTTTTTTAACTCAATCAATAAATGTACTGCAAATTTAGTCAGTCAATTAAGCACGTTTTAAATATGTTTTAGAATATAAATTATTATAGACTTAATTATAATCGGATTTTAAATTCTGTAGTCAATGCATTTCATTTTCAGATTGACGCATTGTCGTTTTTATACATCTATTTATTTTATTTTTTTTGACAATAATTCAGTTAATTAAATTAATATATGGACTAACTCGCCAAATTTAATCTGAAAAGTAAGTTACTCAATATTGAAGTCTTTTAAAATAGCATTTTTATGTTGTAAATATTTTTCATTCATTCATTCAATTGCTTAATTATTGTAGATTTAATTATAATTTTATGTGTTGAATTTTCAATTTGCAATATAACCATATTTATATCTCTTTATTTAATTTATTTTATTTTTTGACAATTCAATCAAATAAATCAATATGTTGACTAACTGTCCAAATTTAGTCTGAAAATTAAGTTACTCAATGTCTTTTAAAACAGCAATTTTATTTTGCGTTTTTATACAATAAAGAACTGCATAATAATGCTATAATTTTTAATTTAATTATTATAATTTTGACAATAATTCAATCAATTAAATTAATATGGACTAAATGGACAATCTAGTCTGTAGGTGATTTACTTAATATTAAAGTTTTTTAAATGCTATTTTATATAGTAAATATTTTCAGATTTATTTATAATTTTAAATTCTGTGTAACTGATGCATTAAATACCCAAATAGCTGCATAATCGTTTGTACACCTCTATTCTAATACATTTAAGGAAAGGTTTAAGGAAAGTTTTGCTCATAAAGGAAGGAAGTGCTTGAAATGGTTTAAAGAGTGAGACTCCATGATTTGTGTCTAGAATGGTAACTTTCTCATTAAGCATCGTGAGTTAGTCAGCAATACAAAAACAGTGACATGCGGTTCTGTTTTTGCAGCAGGAGCTGCACGTCGTAGCGCCACTGCAGCCAGGATCAGCTATACCTCCGCTGAGGCTCGGGCACAGACGTGCTCTTTCTGTAATGACAGTGATAAAAGGTCAGAGCACATGTCGACCCACTTTAAAGAAATTGAGTTATAAAGACTGGCCAGTTGAAGCTCGTAGTCCTTCATTTTGTGTCATCCTCTGGCAGCCGAGTGAGCCTCAGATGTGAAGTGTCTGTGCTGGTATAATGAGAAACAGTGAGAGACGGAGCGGACGGCCCCCCTCTACGGAAACCTCCGTCCCTGCTTCACTCCGCCGCTCCGTCTCAAAGCTTGTTTCCAAAGTCATCCTGCAGTTCTCTCTTGGAGTCTCTTCATTATGGCGGGTGGCAGATGGAGGGGTCTGCTTTGCTTTAGACTTCAGACTATACAGCGCTCTCTATTTATTTATTTATTTATTTAGTTAGTTAGTTAGCAGACACTTTTATCCAAAGCGACTTACAAATGAGGACAACAGAAGCAATCAATTGTAGTATTAAAACAACTAAAAACAGATCCAAAGCTAAAACTTTATAAATACTACTTATACACATTTTAAAAATAAATAAATTAAATAAAAATGACAAATGCATACAACAAAATTTCAAAACTTAACATTTAAATGAAAAACAAAAAAATGCTGAAAAACAATTCAAAATATTAAAGAACAAAAGGTATAAGAGTATAATAATGATTCTAACATAACACTAAGCCAAACACCAAAAAACCAACTACATATATGTGTATGTACAACCATACACATATATGTATATATGTGTATATATACAGTGGGTACGGAAAGTATTCAGACCCCCTTAAATTTTTCACTCTTTGTTATATTGCAGCCATTTGCTAAAATCATTTAAGTTAATTTTTTTTCCTCATTAATGTACACAGCACCCCATATTGACAGAAAAACACAGAATCGTTGACATTTTTGCAGATTTATTAAAAAAGAAAAACTGAAATATCACATGGTCCTAAGTATTCAGACCCTT
>NW_015551064.1:399533-400968 GCF_001515605.1 Sinocyclocheilus anshuiensis
AAATACAAATAATACAAATCAAACGACAGTAGTTTATCAGTAATCCTAAAAAATAACACTGCCAAACTTACATGCTAAAAAACAAAAACTTACTTACACATAGTAAGAAATGGTTATAAAAACTGAAACAGATGTGAAACAAGTAGTAGGAAAGAGAAGAAATAAAAAGCGATACTTATCCTTTGCCGGTGTCCCTGCCCGGTGGAGTCGCACGGTAGAGTCGATGGTCTTTACACTCTTCGGTTTTCACACGAGGAGGCCGTGGTAAACTAAGCTTTTTTATACCCGTCTAACAAAATACTAAATTAATTCAGCTGGACACACTTTCCTTATTTTTTCACAACAAATGGCCAAGCAAGCGCAGACACTGACAAGATACGCGATACAGAACGAGACCAAACGCGATATAACGTATCCACACAGTAAACCATACAAGCGTTTCCTAGCAACGACAACTGCACTAAACACTAATGAGACAAGTAAATACACTTTTATATATATATATATACACACACACACACACACACACACACACACATACATAAATATAATATGCATAATATACATACATGCATATAATCTTAAAATGAAGTATTTTACATAAATACATTTTATTTATTTATTTTTCACTTTCTTCCTCCAAAGATATATGCAATTTTGCTTTTCAAGTAAATGTATTTGCTTTGCATGATATTGAAATATTTTACTGGAAAACAACACCAAAGTACTGACGACATTTGTTGTTGTTGTGCTTTTCCACTTCCTAATCATTTCCATCCTATCACCCTCAAATGAAGGTCTATCTCTAAATAGAAGTGGTAGAAGGTTAAAAGAAGGATGGAATCAGTAAACATTACAGATAGTAGCACCGTTCTTCTGCTGTAGAGTACAGATAGGCAGCTCTGCAGTGAGGAGGTTTTCTGCACTCCTGTCTCAGTTGATTGTGCCCGGGGTGCACTGGGCTTCCTGTAGTGTTGCTCTGGAAGGGAAGGCTGCACATTTAAAGAACTCCACTTAAACCTCTTTGTTGACTGCAAGTTGTCATGTTTCCCCTTAACTGAACCCAAGAGCTGAAGGGCTCATGGTTCAGACACATGGGCAGCTCTGAAAGTGGCTGTGATGCTACAGATTGTGAACAGGTCTTGTGTGAAGGTGAGAAAGTGACCAGTTTAATCAAATCCAGATTTATTATAGATTTAAATTTAGTTTTATTTATGTTTTGGATGCAGTTAGTCCTTTTAATTTAGTTGACTTTTCCTGTAGTTTTCACTCCATGACCGTTCATTTTAATGATGCATTATCATTATATTACAATATATTATAATTTTAGTTAGTATAGTATATTTTTTATTATACTTTTATAGTTTTTTTATTTAATTTAATATATATATATATATACAGTGGGTACGGAAAGTATTCAGACCCCCTTCAATTT
>NW_015551064.1:401174-426764 GCF_001515605.1 Sinocyclocheilus anshuiensis
CTTTTTATGTTTTTAAATATATATTTACATTTTATAGATTATAAATATATATGTGTGTGTGTGTGTGTGTGTGTGTGTGTGTGTGTGCACAATTTATAATTTATAACAAAAATACTAAAACTAAAATAAAATAAAATAATTTATTTTATTTTAGTTTTAGTATTTTTGTGCATTTTTGTTATAAATGAGAAATTGTGCACATTAAATGATAAATAATTTAAATAGTAGCATGTTTTCCTCCCGTTTTTTATTTATTTTTTTAATAAATGCAGGTTATACAGTTTGAAGACTTTGCAGTATATTCTCTATTAAAAATAAATACATATATAAATACATACATACATAAATACATACAAATAAAATTAATATGTTGCCTTTAGTTTAGTTTAGTTTAGTTTAGCTCATTTTGGAGTCATGAAAATACTGAACAAGCTTAAAGGGCTCATCGGATGAAAATCTGACTTTTTCCATGTTTAAGTGCTATAATTGAGTGTCCAGTGCATCTACCATGTGGGAAAATGAGCCGATCAGATTTCTCTCCCCTTCTGACATAGGAAGGGGTTCTTATTATAATATTACCTCCCATAGCCCCTGAGTGAGCCGCACACAATCCACCATGTTTATCTTCACGCTAGAGCATTTAAAAGCAGCATTCGAGATAGAAATGTCTTTTTATCAAAGCTATAGAAGTTATTCGGTCAAGATCAGTGAGTGATTTTCTGTTTTTATTTTATTGTTTGGGTAATATAACAGCGTAGACAGCAGTAGGTACTGCATATTACGCTGCTGTCACTTCATACACAGATCTAATATAAACATGCGATTTCTTTCCCAGCTCTTTACCTTCACAGACATAACTGACTGTTTTTGTAGCATGTTTTTAACATAACCTTGTGTGTATTTGACAGTTTAAGCACAATAAGACATGAAAGGGAACTTAGTTTAGTACTCACATGCCGTGTGACCACCGCTTTCTGTGCGCGTGCTTCGGATGTGTGCGCTCAGAAAACACTATATCAGAAGTTTAAATTGATATGGCTTTAAAACGCATGATTTTAGCATGATATACACTATAATCAAAACCAAACAGGGGTGCGTTTCCCAAAAGCATCGTTAGCTAACTATGGTAGTTAGTTCCATTGAAATCTATTGGTAACGATGGAACTTGCGACCATAGTTGCTTTTGGGAAACGCACCCCAGATGGTTTTTGGCAGAGTATTTGAGGTACGAGCTGTAAAGGCACAGCCCTATTCTGGAAAAGGGGGCGGGGAGCAGCAGCTCATTTGCATTTAAAGATACAGGCACGAAAATGGTGCGTTTCTGCTTCCACTCAAAATAGGCATTTTCAAAATTATAAAATAAATGATCTGTGGGGTATTTTGAGCTAAAACTTCACAGACACATTCTGGGGACACCTGAGACTTATATTACATCTTGTAAAAAGGGGCATAATAGGTGCCCTTTAAGTGTGGCTGTCCAATAGGATATCACAAATTGGTATTTGTTTCTGTTTCGCTTGCAGTAACATTGAATGGAGATCAATTGCTGCTTCTGCTTCTTAGATTTTTCTCCTGAGAATAAATCCCAGTAGTTTATAATGTTTCTGGTAGTGTTTCAGAAGAAATACTGCCTTAGACTGTGTTCAAATTAGGCAATATACCAAAGTCTGTAATCAAATTATTCAGTCCACTTTAATTTTCTATATTGTATGGCAACAATTGTCTCATTTGTATATATTTTTTAATGTCTCCCAAGGCACTTTGATATACTTAAATACAACCTTACTGAGATCTTTAAATGTCTAACTTCTGGGCTAGTTTTCCTCTGGGGAATCTCAAAGTAGTTTTGGTGCCCTGGTTAAATGCATCAAGTGTCTGTATTACAAAGCACAAGATATTAGCCTTCAATGTGATGTACAGCTCTTTTTTTTTTTTGATTGAGGCAAGGCTGCCACTGTAAAATGTCTCATACACCCATGTGCTCTGAAAACAGAGGTCTTTGAAAGGCCTTGCTGTTGCGTCACCGTCGGCAGTCATATGAACTGAACTGCTCTGTTCAGCTGCCAGCTGAGATCTGTAAGTCTATTCAATTACCTCAAACACCGCCGAGATCAATGGCTGTATTTCTTCCTCGCGGTGAGTTAAGCAATTCATCTTGTATTAGTAGTGACACGGTCTTCCAAGAAATCAACTCGGCTTTCATCTTCATTCTTGTGTCCCTGGCGATGTATCGATTCCTGATAGGAAAACAGTGAGGGGAAAAGAGCAAGAGGAAGTGTCAGCGAGATGGAAGGAAGCAGAAAATGCGAAAACAAAGTGGAAACAGCCTGTTCTTGCTGTGGAAGTAGTTTCCGTGCCAGAAAAAAAGCCCGGGGCCTAATTTTCCATGGCTCCAGGCTCATGGCTAATTTGTGTAAGTGAGGAGACTGACCTCCTTGAAGATTAAACAATTAGCAGCTCCTGAGCCTTCAGTGAACACAACCAGTGAGCTTCAGGAGAAGACGACAAATTAGAGCGAGCCCGAAAGAACCTCTGGGATGTGTGCTATGCTACTCATGTCTGTCCTTACACTCGCAGGACCTTCTTGATCGACTTGTGCATAAGAGGTCTGAATTGGATTTTTTTGTTGCAGTAGAACTTAGTTACAACAGTTAAACCTGTAGAGGTAGGAACTGGATTGAAACTCTCAGAAATGGTTGATTAGCTCAAATGAAAGACACTAAACCCATTCTCCTTTGGCTCGCAATGCTATAATGACTTCTCACTCCATTCCATTGTGTTCAATAGTATCCTCTTTCTGCACCATGTAACCTATTTGTTCCTTTTCCCCAAAATAGCACTAGAACAGACACAAGTCATTCATAATTGGCCTGGCGTAGCTTTTACCGATGTTACGGAGATGTAGTGAGTCTGTTCAACCTGCATTACCATCACCTACACAACCCTGCTGTAATTCAACACCAAGGCTGAGTGTGAAGGAGAGGGAATGGCCCGGCTCTGTTTGGTGGGGATGTTTTGGCTGGGCTGTAATAACATGTCAAATTAGCATTTCTCCAATTCGGCACGTACAAAGGCCAGGCTATAATTGCTTTAACCTGCAGCTTCTTTGTGGTGATGTGGTAATGAACACTTTCAAACAATAACAACACATCCATATTCCCTCAGCAGCTCAGTCCTTGTTTAAAGCATGAAACTAATTTATAGAGCTCATGCTTGGCTGTTTCTACTAGAGATACAGATTACACTGTAAAATTTCCATTTTCAGGATTGGTAGCTGATTTGCTTGTTTGCGCACTCCTTGAAGGTGTAATGAGGAAATGAAAGGGGTCATATGATGCTGCTAAAAATAACATTATGTTGTGTATTTTGTAATTTATGCGCCTCTAGTGGCACCAGATGGCATTGCATTCTGCTTGAGCAGACATGATAACTTTGCCTTATGCCGAGTTCACACTGCACGATTTTAGCCCGATTTTTCACGCGCCGACAGGTTTTGCGAAATCGCCTGTCAAATGTAGTAATAATAATAATAATAATAATAACAATAAGCCTAATAATATTTATTTATGTATGTCTAATTGACAAAAAAAAAACACCTTTCTTAACTCTTACTTTTAATTGGCTAAGAAATAAAATACACTGCTGGACAATAACTATACTACAAACACTTTTTTCCATTTTTATCACAGAATAAGGCAGAAGATATACTTTATAGCTTCTGTACTGTAATTAATGCTATGTCAATGCCATTGACGATGCCATCGTCCATCGCCGATGGCTGATAGACATCACGATGTTGAGCTGACATCGAGATGTTGAACCCCCAGAGATATCCGCCGCGTCCCAATACCGTGTTCCAAAAGAAAATGACGTGTAATACGGAACCCCTCAAGGGAATAAATACGAGATGGGAGGAAAATACATATTTTAATCATTTATCTCGTAGTTATATCATTGGGTAATTATATTGTATATAAATTGCGGGTATCAGGGAGCCACTAAACTGCTTTTGAATGCACGATCCATTTTAGTTTCACTTTCACTTTCGAGATTCACGATCGCACTTATATATGGAGCGGCAGTACTTACCACACATTTTACAAGATAAGATGTTTGTCAGCAGTGATGAGGATCTGCAAATCATTCGCCATCGTCCTCAGTCAGGTCAGTAAGTAGGTTTATGCTTGTTATTCAGCTTAGCTACAGCGATAGCGGGATGCCTTTGTCCATATTAGGGATTTCCTGGCATCAAAAGTTACTTCTATCATATGAGTCCGTTTTGGACATTCTGTACGAGAGTGCCCTCCAGCTTCGAGTATGAATGAAACATGCAGCGCATGAGAGTGTTCAGCACTCCGTGATGTTCGCATCGTTTTGGATAAGAATAACGTATCCAAAACGACGTGACTACATTGTCTCTTTTAATTTAAATCTAGATTTATTCACATTGGCCCTTGAAAACCTCTACGTGAACACAATTGCCCGATAAAAAGTGCATGGGAAGAGATTAGGTTTTATTAAAAGTCGGGGGGACACCTCCCCCGCGTATTGTACACCCATGCTACAGGGTGCCACCGCAGAGGGATGAAAGAGGGTTGCTGACCCCTGGGTGAAAATATAGATTTTTCGGCTTAACACTTAATTGTTAATTATTCTACTAACTAACACACTCAACCGCATACATAAAGAACACTGTTGTAATGTACTAATTTAGAAAATGCCTGTATCAGTGTTTCAAAATCATATTTTACTTAAATTGAGAATGTGAGTTCACAGTCTGCATTAAATGTCATTGAATGGAAGTAGTGCAAAATAATATCAAGAAACATTTTAAAAGATCTGGACAGTTTAGTCTGATTCGCAAACAAATGATTCTTATGAGACAGTTTATTTAGTGAATTAGGAACATGCAGCATGAACGGTGTAGCCTGATTCACAAACATATGATTCTTAAGAGCCAGTTCTTTTTAGTGAATCAAGAATTGCAGCATGTACGGTATAGCCTGATTCAAAAACAAATGAATCTTTATGAGACAGATTATTTTGTGAATTAAGAACATGCAGCATGAACAGTGTACAAATGAATAAATGATTCTTATGAGCCAGTTCTTTTAGTGAATCAAACTTGCAGCACAACGGATGTAAAAAAAACAAAAGACTCTTGTGATTCAGGTCTTTTAAAGAATAGTTCAAAAAGTGTAACCATTTTGAATCTGTTTGAAACACTGCCATGTATAATTTATAGAATTAGCAGAGTGAGCGTTATAAATATACCCAAGTGAACCAGAATTAAATCAAACTAAATCAAAATCGGACCTGAATTGAATGAATAAAACTTAACAGATACCCAGTCCCACAGTGGTGATTTGGGTTACCTTTTGAAAGCAATCAATTCAAACCAATTATTTGAAAAACTATTGCAATTTTAATGCACCAAAATTAAACATTTCACTTTTAATATGACAAAAAAAAACTCAGATCTGAAAGTATATCAAACCAGCTTTGTATTTGACATCACTTGCAAGCAGAAACCAATCTAGAATGATGGTCAACGGTGGTATGGCAGTTTGTTTGGCACGCACACATTTGTGATACCAAGGTAGAACATAAAGCAAGGATCACTGTCTGAAGTGCCAAAATGATGAGATGAAATCTCAAAACTTGTGTGAGTGTGAGTGTGTCCCGCATTGCCTAGTAATCTAAGAGAGCAATATTTTCCCTTGATGGCTCTAATAGCTCATACTGTTAGCCCTGCTCTTTATCACTCATCCAAACCTTTCACCCACTGTCACGGCCAGCTCATTCTCGACCGTCACATAAAGAGGTCCACACATACAAAACGAGTTGTTTGACTTGTAAGATTATTTATTCGGTAGAAAATGATCTGTTACAAACACAGTGTCTAGGGATTTAAATAAAAGAGAATATCAGTCCAATGGGCAAGAAATGTTGATAAATAGTAACCAACCAGAAGAAAACAAGTTGGGCGCAAATGACTCCTCGGAAGAACTGGGTTCTCCCAGAGGAAGTACTGTTGGACAGTTCAGCCAAACATTTATACCGGGGTCATAACACCTCCCTCCCCAAAAAGATTCTGCAAAAAATCAAAGAGAGAATGAAAGAGAAAAACATAAAAGCAACATATGAAGGAACAATACAAAAAGGTCAAAGATATAGTCCCTCGATCCATGAAGCATCTCTCACTCCACCTCTGACACAGTCGTCAATACGAGGTAAAGGGAAACAGTCTGATTTGGTTAAAGAATTAAGTTTTCGATAATCGGTGCAAAATCGATATGATCCATCTGGTTTGTTCACTAACACACAGGGTATAATTGGGGCAGCAATTGAACCCAAATATACCTCAAAATGTTGTACCACTAGTACAAGGGCAAGGGCTTCCTTTTCAATAGTGGAGTAAACCTGTTGATGACGGTTGAACTTCTTTGAAAAATAACTAACAGGATGTTCAACTCCGTTTGAATCTTCTTGCACGAGAACAGCACCTGCTCCGCAAGCGCTAGCATCAATTTCAAGACTAAAAGACTTCTCGAAATTTGGAGCGTTCAAAATAGGGGCATTTGCCAATAAAGCTTTACAATTTTCGAAAACTTGCTGACATGTCTCAGACCACTGAAAAACAACCTTCGGGCTCAATAAATCAGTCAAAGGAGAAACCACGCTGGCAAAATTCTGGCAAAAACTCCGATAATAACCTACCATTCCGAGAAATCAACGTAACTCACGTCGGTTGGTAGGAATAGGAAAACTACATATGGCTTCTACTTTAGCACCAATGGGGTATACGTGACCGTTTCCAACGATTTTACCCAAGTATGTAACAGTCGCTTTTCCAAACTCAGACTTAGCAAGGTTGATGGTCAAATTAGCCTCCGCTAGACAAAGAAATAAGTCTTTTATTTGGTTAAGATGTTCAGACCAGGAAGAACTGTACAAGACGACATCATCAAGGTATGCCTCACATCCGGACATTCCATACAATATACGATTCACCAAACGCTGGAAAGTAGCAGGGGCATTTCGGACCCCAAAAGGCATTACCGTATACTGCAGGAAGGCATCGGGGTAACGAATGCAGATAACTCTTTTGCTCGGGCAGTTAAAGGCACCTGCCAATACCCCTTCAGAAGGTCAAACTTACTCACATATTGGGCAGAGCCAACATGATCGACACAGTCGTCAATACGAGGTAAAGGGAAACAGTCGGGTTTGGTTAAAGAATTAAGTTTTCGATAATCGGTGCAAAATCGATATGATCCATCTGGTTTGTTCACTAAAACACAGGGAGCTCCATGAACTAAAACTAGATTCAGCCAATCTGTGACTAAGTAAATAGTTCACCTCTCGCTGTAATAATTATCGTTTTACTGGATTGACCCTATAAGCGCTGTGCTTAATGGGAGAGGAAGTTCCTACATCAATGTCATATTCAATGACAGAGGTACGACCAGGAACATCAAGGAAGAGTGAAGGAAAGGACATTACTAACGCAATAATGTAATTTCTTTCTTTCTCGTCCAAATAAGACAAATGACAGGGCAAATCAGCAAGAATTTTAGAGTTGTTAAGTCGTCCATCTACTTTTTCCTGAGAAAGAAGATTCCCATCCTCGTCAAAATTCCTGGAAGCATCACCACTTATACTGTAAAAAGGAGGAAAAGGAACCACTGACTGTTGTTCTAGATTAGAAGGACCACATGGTGTCACGACACCAACAGAAGCAGAACTTCCCGGAGCAACATAGAATTTTAACAAGTTAATGTGACAAACCTGAACTTTCCTCCGACGATCAGGAGTATTCAACAGATAATTGTTATCTGAAAGATGCTTAGCTATACTATAAGGCCCAGTAAATTTGGCTTCAAACGGGTTAGTAGGAAGAGGTAATAAAGCCACTCAATAAATCAGTCAAAGGAGAAATCACGCTGGCAAAATTCTGGCAAAAACTCTGATAATAACCTACCATTCCGAGAAATCAACGTAACTCACGTCGGTTGGTAGGAATAGGAAAACTACATATGGCTTCTACTTTAGCACCAATGGGGTATACATGATCGTTTCCAACGATTTTACCCAAGTATGGAACAGTCGCTTTTCCAAACTCAGACTTAGCAAGGTTGATGGTCAAATTAGCCTCCGCTAGACGAAAAAATAAGTATTTTATTTGGTTAAGATGTTCAGACCAGGAAGAACAGTATGCCATTCACCAGCTAAAACAGCAGTAGGTCCTCGTACTGAATGACCAAACACCAAGTCATTTGGACTAAAGCCCATACTTTCTTGGGTTACTTCACGTATAGCCAATAACATCCATGGCAGACCCTCTACCCAATCCGCATCAAGTTCCACACAGTATGACCTTAAGATAGACTTCAAGGTTTGATGAAACCTTTCAAGAGCCCCCTGACTCTGTGGATGGTAAGCACTAGAAACATTGTGGGTGACTCCAAGTTGACGCAAGGCTTTTGAAAACTGTGTAGACATAAAATTTGAACCCTGATCGGATTGAATAATCTTGGGAATACCAAAGACAGACATGAAATTAGTGAGGGCTTTCAAAATAGACTTAGTGGTGATAGACCTCAATGGGTAAGCTGCAGGATAACGGGTAGTCTGGCACATAATGGTAAAAAGATACTGGTGACCAGCCCTAGACCGTGGCAGAGGACCAACACAGTCAATAATCAAATGTTCAAAAGGGTTGGAAACCACAGGAATAGGCTGTAATGGAGCAGCTGGTATTTTCTGATTGGGTTTACCGGTAATCTGACACGTATGACAGGATCGTATGTATTTGGCCACATCTCTTTTTACTCTAGGCCAATAAAACTGTCGCATAATACGATCATACATTTTCCGGACTCCGGTATGACCAGCAAGTCCTTGGTGAGCCAATTTCAGCACAGGAACTCTAAATGGCAAAGGAACTACAATCTGAGTTTTTGGTTTCACATTATCCTTATACATAATCCCCTTCCTACAAAGAAGACCATCTTCAAGAAAATACAAGGAAGAAAGATCATCAGAACCCCTGTTAGACCCTGCTGCAAAAAATAAGGACTTAAGTGTGTCGTCGGTCTGTTGTGCTCGAATTAGCTCCTCTCGAGAGATCTGTAAAAGAGAAGTCAAAGAACAATCATCAAGATTAGAAAGATCAGTACTAATGTTCTCAGGAGTGGGCATAACCTCAGATGCATCAACAGATTCATTTTTCAGTTCAGTAAATTCTTCCTGATCAGAAGTTGGCAAAAGGTAGACCTTTAAGTCCTTCTGTTCTGAACTTTTAGAGACATCAGATTTTAGTTCATGGGCATCAACAGCAGGAAAGAAAGTGTCATTGAGGGAAACCTCGTCATCCCAATTTTTAGCCATCGATCGAGTGACTGCACAAGCTGGGAACAAATCAGAGAATTCTTTGTCTTCAGCATCAGATTTTCTGGGTACAGATACTACTATGGGTGGAGCTGCCACATTACTCTCTCCCCAAACATTTCCCCCAGCTAAATCATTTCCCAGAATAAACGTAATCCCAGGAACTGGAAGTGCAGAACGGACACCAACTACAACGTCGCCAGATACTATGGCAGAGGAAAGATGGATTTGATGTAAAGGCACTTCAACAAACCCCATCTCAAAACCCCGCACCAATACATGGGTTCCAGTAGCCGTTTCAGAAGTTAAAGGCAAAATTCCTTCCATAAGAAACGACTGCACAGCTCCCGTGTCTCTGAGAATACGCACTGACACAATTTCCTTCGAACCAGATGAAGACACAGTTCCTTCAGTGATAAAGGGTGCATAATCAACAGAGTGAGTAACACTCTGCATAGCAGGTTTACCACAGGAATGAGACAAAGGATTATCACTTTCCTTGAGAGTGTCATTTGTGAGTGGGGATGTAGCAACTAAAGCAACAGGTTTTGAAAGTCTTTCTTTCTTCTTAAGAACAAGACAATCAGAGATCTTATGGCCAGGTTTTTTACAATAAAAGCATACCATATCTTTTGAAAATGCAGCCTTAGACTTCTCAACTACTGCCACTTTAATATTTTGCCCCATCACAACAGGCTTTGTCTTGACTTGAGAACAAAACTTGGACTTACTCGTGTCATTTTTAAGGCTGACTGAACTGAATGATCCACGATGGGTTAACACAAACTCATCAGCCATAACAGCAGCTTCAGAAAGTTTACTCACCTTGTGTTCAGTGAGATATGTAGCCACAGCATGAGGAACACAGTGCTTAAACTCCTCCAAAAGCACCAATTCTCTTAGCTGCTCTTTAGTGGTGATTTTCATTGAAGTACACCATCGATCAAATAGATTCTCCTTTTCCCTTGCAAATTCAACATAAGTGCATTCATAATTTTTATTAAAACTGCTAAATTTTTGGCGATATGCCTCAGGCACGAGTTCATATGCATGTAACACAGCAGATTTCACAATATCATACTCGCCACTCTGTTCCAGGGTGAGAGCAGAATAAACGTCCTGGGCTTTACCCGTGAAAACACATTGTAACAATAAAGTCCAAAACCTTTTCGGCCATTTCAAAGATAAAGCAACAGTGATAAAGGGTGCATAATCAACAGAGCGAGTAACACTCTGCATAGCAGGTTTACCACAGGAACGAGACAAAGGATTATCACTTTCCTTGAGAGTGTCATTTGTGAGTGGGGATGTAGCAACTAAAGCAACAGGTTTTGAAAGTCTTTCTTTCTTCTTAAGAACAAGACAATCAGAGATCTTATGGCCAGGTTTTTTACAATAAAAGCATACCATATCTTTTGAAAATGCAGCCTTAGACTTCTCAACTACTGCCACTTTAATATTTTGCCCCATCACAACAGGCTTTGTCTGACTTTGAGAGCAAAACTTTGACTTACTCGTGTCATTTTTAAGGCTGACTGAACTGAAATGATCCACGATGGGTTAACACAAACTCATCAGCCATAACAGCAGCTTCAGAAAGTTTACTCACCTTGTGTTCAGTGAGATATGTAGTCACAGCATGAGGAACACAGTGCTTAAACTCCTTCAAAAGCACCAATTCTCTTAGCTGCTCTTTAGTGGTGATTTTCATTGAAGTACACCATCGATCAAATAGATTCTCCTTTTCCCTTGCAAATTCAACATAAGTGCATTCATCATTTTTATTAAAACTCCTACATTTTTGGCGATACGCCTCAGGCACGAGTTCATATGCATGTAACACAGCAGATTTCACAATATCATACTCGCCACTCTGTTCCAGGGTGAGAGCAGAATAAACGTCCTGGGCTTTACCCGTGAAAACACATTGTAACAATAAAGTCCAAAACCTTTTCAGCCATTTCAAAGATAAAGCAACACGTTCAAAGTTATAGAAATATTTCTCTATTTCCTTTTCAGAAAATGGCGGAACTAATCTCACATTCTTGTAAACATCAAACACCGGTTCATAACCTGCCAACTGATGCGATTCAACAAAAGGCATATCAACTCGCGGAGTTTCTGCTTTTTTTGCTTCCAACTCTAACTCCAACTTCTTTAACTGAAACGCTCTATCTTCCCGTTCTCTCTCCAACTCAAGGTCCAGTTTTCGTACAGATAATTGTTGCTCTAATTTCCTTGCTGCAAATTCTCTTTCTACCTCTCTCTCTCTCATAGCGCGATCCTCACATTCAGCACAGATTTTCGCCACATCTAAATACAGCTGTTTCTCTTGCAGTGACATATTTGGAAATTTCAGTTCACTTTCAACATCAACATCACAAGGAGAAAACACCGAAGATTCACTTGGAGCAATAGACTCAGTTCTTACCTTTAAAACCCCTCTATCCACGAGTGATCGTTTCAGAGTTGTCACGAGCGTTTCCTTCAGTTTCTTATCTTGAGAAGTAAGATCGATACTAAAGCGTTCGGCGATTTGTAATAATTGCTCCTTCGTACACCTCTCAAGTAAATGTTCCGAGGGACAAGCGAAGAAATCTTCGAGCACCGAAGACATCTTCGGTCTAACATACACCTATACGACAACAAAAAAAAACAACTCACGCAAGCGAGATGAGTTTACTAGAACTACACTTCCCATAAGCCACTGCTTCAAAAAGGAACTACGTCAGTCCGTTACGTAACCTACTCATTCACAAAAACTTCAAAGACTTACCACAAGTCAAAACACATTGTAGGTTCGCGGGAAAGAAAAGAATGCACAAAAAAAAACACAAACGTATCTATTCACAAATTTTGCTGAATAGGTTCACCTCCGTGAACTGAGACACTCCAGCTCCTATCTGAAAGAAAACACTAACTAATTCCTATCTAGTCTTCGAGGATGTACCTGGCTCGGGGCAACATTAAACGCTAAACTCAGTTACGATCAGTCAAACTGAAAGTCCGAAAGCGTACCCCCGACAGAGAATTAAATCTCCACCCAGAATAACCCTCAAAAACAAAAAAATACAAAATAATAAACAAAACAACAACCAGTGTTCCGTCGGAAGGATTGTATACACAACCCAGCTGGACACACTCTTCCTAACCGGAGTTCTCATTCAAAAAGGTGACCATTCACAAAAATAATCACATAGCTACTCACCAACATTTCCTACTCCAAAGGATCCCGGACGAGCCCCCAATTTATGTCATGGCCAGCTCGTTCCCGACCATCACATAAAGAGGTCCACACATACAAAACGAGTTGTTTGACTTGTAAGATTATTTATTCGGTAGAAAATGATCTGTTACAAACACAGTGTCTAGGGATTTAAATAAAAGAGAATATCAGTCCAATGGGCAAGAAATGTTGATAAATAGTAACCAACAAGAAGAAAACAAGTTGGGTGCAAATGACTCCTCGGAAGAACTGGGTTCTCCCAGAGGAAGTACTGTTGGACAGTTCAGCCAAACATTTATACTCTCCACCCATGAGTTATCCAATTAACAGTGACGTCACATTTTGATGTTATCCTGCCACCATCAGGTAAAGAAGGAAAAGACGGGGTCATAACACCCACCTTATATATTATATTTTACAGGTTGAATTTGTGCCCACCCCTAATGTAAGTGCAGATTGCCTCCTCGGTTGAATTCTATTGCTGTTCCTGCCAAGATTGCATTGGCTCAGTGTTTGTATATCTTTTTAAATTCCAATCACTTGCAGTTTACATTCCTCTGCGCAGCATTAAAACGAATTATAATCGATTCAAAGCATAATGAGCAAGACAGGCCTACACAAATTAAAAGGAAACAGCCAACATCCAGAGCTAAGGCGTGTAAAGTCTCAGAGATGGAGTAATATTCCTCACTTACAGGCTGCTAATGTCATCCCGTACTGGCTCTGCATGTTCGTGATGGAAGAGGTCAGGGATACTGATGCGATCCCGCTTTCATTAAAGCGTTTGCGTAACCCCCCAACCCATCTGTCATGATGTCTCTTACACATAAAGCTCACGGCTATGATATAAAACGGGCCTTCAGGCAGGTTGTGATGTATACTAGAGTCATTCATCCACTTTGTGCCTTCCATTAGAAAGCGCACTGAGAGAAAATGGGAGTTTGCTGATTCTGGAATATTTGTCTTGAAGTCATATATTTTATTCCAGCAAGGTTGGAAATTGAATCCCTTTCAATCCATGAGTTGGAATTTAAATTGAGTTTGCCACACCCACAGAAAATTGAACACACATACGTAGCAGTTCATATAATGCTATGTTGCATCAAATTTATATTGATATCTTCCTATTATATATTGATATTATTAATTTTAATATGTGCATTTCTACAATTATATTCAGGAATTGCTCTGGATTTAATTTAAAAAGTGTTCTCTGTTCAATTCTGAATGACGCAGAACCCTGCAATGCAGTAAGCGAGATGATTGCACTTCACTCCTCTGTTTAAATGTGCCACAGTGACCACTTTACTGGGTACAGTTGGTTTCTTGCAGCAACTTAAATATAATAGAGATACAGACTGATTTTTTCAATGCAGATGATGTCATAAGACCGTGACAAGGGGAAGTAGATGAAATTAGCATGGGGGAGGAATAGAAATGTTATGTGATCAGATCCCAGTTTTACAAGCGGTAAGACTTAAAGTGAGCTGTGAATAGAGAAATGAGAAGAATAGCCCACCCTGTCATAAGTGGTCTGCAGTGATGGATCGCAGAGATTAGTGGTACATCTAACAGCTCGCCCATTGCTGTGGGAGCACAAGGATTAGTGGATGCATAGCGTGACGATCTGGGACATTCTGCATAACAATCTAATTTTGAAGGCCTTGTCTCTAGTGACCATATGAGGGAGATGAGAAATAATTATTTGTTTGTTTGTTTCAAATTAGTGGTGCTTAGTGGTACACACTTTTGTTTTGTTTTATTTTGCTTTGCTTTGTTTTTTCTATGTGTTTTGTGTGTGTGTGTGTGTTTTGTTTTTGTTGATGTCTTTTGTTTTGTTTTATTTTTACATTTTTCTCTAATTAGTGGAGCTTCTGACATAATTGATGCTCAATGCTGTGAAGCTTATATTTATAAGCAATTTAACTTATTTTTTTAATCCCAATAATATATCATATGGCAACCACATGGCAACCTGCTGGCAACCACCCAAGCATTGTGGCAGCAAGGTTTTGCATGTGACGTTCACATTTTCTTGTATATAAATCCAGCTGTTATCTATATTGATGCATAACATAATGATTTTGTATATTCACCTTGGCCATGTGGAAAAAACTTTTTCTGCATGAAATCCATTTCAGAATCTTCTTGTTACCTTTGAGATATTTTCTGCAGTGTGCAGTGGCAGATCTGGAACTAGGGAGCCACTAACCTCTTTTAAGCCAAGAAGTTGGTCTGAAAGCTCCAAATCGGCATCGACGGGCCATTTATTTATTCCCTGCCTCTTCCTCCTCTTTATCAGTCCCACATTACACACACTCACACGCAAACACATGCACACACATGAGATTTATTTTCCCTTGCAGTGGAAGATGTCCCTTTCCCTCTCAGCATTCATGTACATTCTATTCCTGAGAAAAATTAGCCGGAGAAATCCTTCCCCCTTTTAATGACTGAAACGGAAGAGGGGGAGGAGCCGGAGGCTCAAGCCGCTGTAATTAATGAGGACTGCTCGCTTATGAGATGAAGATTCATTTAACAGGCCACGTGAAAGGATTAGACGGCCTCCCGCATGAAGGATACACCACGACACTCCAAGCAGGCAGGGGGGTAATTGATGACGGGGGCGCCTCTGCCATAAATGTGCTGTAAAAGCCATTAGGAAGGGTTTCAGTCACACCCGTCTGATGTCTGCACAGATAGACCAGCCCGAGACAACGCCGAAAACAGAACAGAAGTGCTTCTCAGACACAAAGACAGTCTTTTGAAACTGAGTTCCCACCAGCTGTCAGCACATTTCTTGTACTCTCTAATTGCCAATGACCTAGTGCTCTGAAACTGTGAGAGTTACCATACAGCAGCAAATGAAATGCCTTTGGTTGCGGCCTCCATGTGATGGGCCTGTGATAATAAATATTCCTGCTTTTAGCGGATGACATGGATTTATGACTTGATCAACATCACCAAAAATAGGATTTGGGCCTCCGTGAGATGGGAGGATGGGAATACAGGCCTGTCCTTGGTTTAAGCGGTCTCTGTGCCTCAGGATTTGTGGCTTTCCTCCACGTCACCCATGCAGGGAGACTTCTGAATAGATGTCCTGCTCTGCTGATAGGGTTAAGTCAAGTCAAGTCACCTTTAATTCAATAGCACTTTATACAATACAGATTGTGTCAAAGCAGCTTCACAGTGATGAACAAGAAAATAGAGCTGGGCAATAATATAGTTTACATTTTGCAACGATACAAGAAATCAAGCAGTTGAGATGCCATATTATATATATGGCACTATGCGATTACACTGTATGTATCAAACATTTAACTGTATACTGTAAATCTAGCTTGAAATTTTGTATTTCAACTAAATGCTGTTGCTTATAATGGATTATTGTAAATGTAAATCTATTTCTCTATGTCTGATAATATAAGACCACATATTCAGCATATAAAAGAAGCCCTATAAACAAAACAGTTCAGTTAGTCAAAGTTGTTTCACTCTCACTGCGAATGCAATAAACCGAAGCCTATTCCCTTCGAATTCCTGTCAGAATAAGCTGAGGCCTTTTAGGGTGGAAGTTTCCATCCTGATACATTCTTTTGTCCCAGAGGTATGTCTTTTTCTCTGCCTGGTGTCAGTGAGATGGCATATGGGGTTATGGGTAATAAGGTGTGGACCACGGTTAGCACAGCTCATTCGACTGAGAACACGGTGAACTCTTATTACATTGCCTTCACATTTTGAGACCTAGAAAAAAGAAAACGAGAGATAAAGGAGCTTGTTTGCTTTCAGACTGTACTGTCCTTCTCCCAGACACGCAGGAGGCCAGTGGTCAGGAACAAAGAGTCTGAGGCACAGACTGTATACTGTAGAATGAAATATCCCTCTCCAAATAAGCCCCCTTCCCTTTCACGAACACTGTGATGTCATCGATACAGAAATACCATAGCGTATCAATTGTATTTTTACTTTTATTGTCATCTTTAAATAATTCACTCAAATTTTTAAATTCTGTTGTTTACTTACCCTTGTGTTGCTAATCCTGTATGACTGTCTTTTTACCTTTCTGAAGCAAAGCAAAAATAAAAATAAAAAAATCACCATAAAGAGTCATAAAAGTGATCCATTTGACTATTGTGACCTATTCCAAGTCATTTGAAATCATAAAATAGCTCTAAGTAAGTGACAGACAAAATTTTTTTTTATGTGTATCAGAAGGCTTTGAAAAGATATTATGAGCATTTAAAGACTATTTTGTTTTATAATTTTTTTATTTGTTTATTGAATCATTTATTTTTCACTTTTATTGTATGCACGAGCAGCCAATGAGTTTTTTTTTTCTTCTGCCAAGAAACTAAAAGATAATCATATGGGAACAACATGTGAGTGAGTAAATAATGATAGAATTGTCATTTTTTAATGAATTATTCTGAGTGAACATTTTTGGGTGAATTGCCACAATATGCTGTTAAAACAAAAATTGGGCTGACAGCTAATGGCATCCTGTCAAAACCAGTTTAAAACGTTTAACCCAACTTTAATCTAAGCCCTCTAGTGAATCTGATACTATTTTCATGATCATTTCATGAGACATTTACTTGATAAATGGTCTCTTCGGGTGCTTCAGAGAGCAATAAACCTATTATTTATAGGTGCACAAGTCTTCAGACAATTGTTAATGTCACCGTGTCCTGACCTCACGGGTGAGTTCAAAGCTCCAGTGCTCAGTCGGCCTGCTAAAGTGTTTATGATACTAATATCAGCCTGTCCCATATGGAGAGGGCAGACCTGTAGACTAGTGACTGGGACAGTAGAGGACATGGTTACCGGACCATAGCCCTGTCACGCAGAGATGCAATCATGATTGTCATTATTACCATTTGGTCCTTCACCAGATGCCCTCTTAACAGGTGACCAAACCTGACTGCATGAATCACACAATCACCATTCCCCTCCAGTGATCGGCTCTTCTGATCCTCCAATCAGCTCACGTCCTCTAAGCCGATGAATTGATGATGTTTACTTCAGGAAGTGACATTTGCAACTTTATTTAGTTCAATGAGTTGCCCGCTATTGGCATGACCTTTTCTGCCATTGCTGTGGGTCCAATAAGCCTTAGAGACGCCGACTTCTTTTCTCGCTTATATTGATGTTCAATAAACCCAGTTCTTCACTGATGAAGTCATTTTGCACAATACTTATGAAATGCATTGACTAATAGAGAAGTGTTTAATTCCAATGAGAATATTTATAAATATACAAGAGTGAAGTCAGAATTGATGAGAATTGAGGTCTTGTTTATGCCATGTTGTTTATTAGTGGGTGTGATATGAAACTCAAATGATATAAAAAATGCTATTTTGTTTGTGTGCTGACAAATATTTTGGTCCCTTGTCAAACTAGATCTCTTTTATGGGTTTAATCGGGGTTAAGTCTCACACATTTGAGAAGTTTTCTCTGTGAGTAAATAATGACAGTTTTTTTTTTTATTATTATGATTTTTTTTTTTTGATTTCCCATCATGTGATTTAAGTAAACATGCACTTACTATCATGCAATTTAAATTCCCATTGGCTGCACCTTTTAGACACAGCTCTAAAGGCATCTTTCACAGTGATAAGGAAATGCTTTATGTATTCCGGTCATGTCGGACATACACACACCTCTCTGACAAATGCAAGGCCGGCAGGAGTTAGAACTATGGGGGGATGATAAACAGTTTTGTGTGTGTATCTGTGACTGAGTAAGGAAAGAGAGCATTTTTTTTCTTTGATGAAATGCATTAGAAATTGTGGTGGGATTGAATCAGGTATGCTTCAGCATGCTGGAGTAGGAAAATTAATTCATAAAGAACTAAATAAAAATGTTTCAAAGCTACCCATTTTCAATCTAGATTTTTTTTGTTGGTTTATTTGTTTATAAAACTGCAGAAGCTGCGAAGCAACATCAACCATGTCTTTTAAAAAAGTATATTTCAAAAAAAGATTTTTTATTTTTTTTTGCAGAGGTTGTTAAATCTGTTCTGAAAACACCATATGTCTGGAAAAATACATGAAAAATGTTCAAAGCTTTGTGCTGTTCATGTTTTATAAGCTGCAGTCAGAGGCATAAACTGGAAATAAAGATGCTATTGCTTTGTGTTCTTTGCATTGTGTGCATCAGAGAGGAGGTTTGCTGAGGGGCAGCATCTCCAGCACGACTATGTTCTCCTTTATTGAAAAAGACAAATTAGGGGGTTTTTAAGTAGACATGCTTAATTTTAACATCGTACTGTGGCCCATGGCAAAGTAGTGTGCAATCAAGTATGCCGTGATGTTACATGATGTTTACCTGTGGTTTATTTACATAAAATGTGTGCGTATAAAGAGCATAGCAGAAACACACAGTGCCACATAACTCCTAAAGGTCAGGAAGTTAAAGCTCAAAAATGATCACAAATGAAAATTCTAACATCATTTTACTTCCATTGCAGTGAACTCTAAGCAGGTTGGTGGAAAAACATATTTTGTGGCTTAATCCGTGAGTATATTTAGCCTCCCGTGTGATTTTGATGTTGTTGGCCTTTTTTAAAGTGGGTTACCTGTCAGATATGGTATAGAATGAAACCTCCCCCTAACAAAATTATATCCCACAATTTACCTGTAATCTCACAACGGAGCCCCCGAAGGTGCAATAAATGTTTATTACCACTAAGCTTCCTTCATAATACCTCCTTCACTCTAATGCATGTTAAGGGTTATTGAAAACACATAAGTGTAACACCTGACCTGAACTTATTTCAGATTCTCCTCATCTTAATATTTTTCTCAAAATGTGTATTTTTAGTAGGGGAACAATTCTGTTTTTTTTTCCACCAACAATCTGAGGTAGACTGAACGTCTCGGTTACGTATGGTAACCCTCGTTCCCTGAAGGAGGGAACGGAGACGTCACTTCACGTCGGATGACCGACGAAATTGGGATCTCGCTATGACCAGGTCATGTTTCCCCAGCGACTTCCCTTCTACAGGGTCATGGTTAGCAGCGACATAGACTTTGAGGATGGAGGGAGACAGCCTTCGCTCCAACCCTTGCTGCAAAAAAGGACAGCACGACTCTGATCGGGCATCTTCGGGGGTCTTCTCGGTGAGAAGAACACCACTCAACGAACTTACGTGAAGACACGGGGCAACAGGGACAGCCCGGAGGGCAGGACCTCGTACTGATATGCTTGTCCTTCGGACGCGAACCACAGCAATGGTCTGTGGTGCGGAAGGGTCGACACATGAAGTACGCGTCCTTCAGGTCGACCACTGCAAACCGATCTCGGGGACGGATGCACCCGAAGATGCGTTCCTGCGTCAACATCTTGAACGGTACCCGGTGAAGGGACCGGTTCAAGAAACGCAGGTCCAAGATTGGTTGTAACCCACCGCCTTCCTTGGGTACAATGAAGTAGGAGCTGTAAAACCCCGTCTTCATATCGGCTGGAGGGACTGGCTCTATCGCCTCCCTGCTGGCCACAGAGCGGGTGGCATGGGATAGGCGTGGATGTGCTCGTGGATGTTGTGACAGTGGTTCAATGAGGCGTGAGAGGGAGGCTTACACTCTTGGCTCAAAGGCAATGCCAGCTGATGCAACATATGGCAAATGTCTTTGATTGGTGCAAGGTGTTTGATGAACAGAAATGGCTCTGTTTAATTACTTGTCAAGTTGTCCGTCTGGGACTGGAGGCTCCTTGTCTGTCTTAGAGGCTTCTGGGACTTCAGGCCTGATTGAATTGCATTGCTGGATGGACTGAAGCGCCAAGCAGTTCCTGCATCTGTTGTTTGCACCATCAGAATGTAATTTCTCTCTTTCATTTTTTTTCTTTTTGCAGTATGTACTGGCACGGAGAATAAACTGAGTACTCTGTCAGACCTGGACCAGCAGTATCGGACCCTTCGTAAATACTACGAGAACTGCGAGGTGGTGATGGGGAACCTCGAGATCACCAGCATCGATCGCAGTCGTGACCTGTCCTTTCTTAGGGTAAGTACTCTCTGTGAGTCATTACAGGGCCCCACAGGATGGCTTGGATTTTGTATAGTACTGTTTGTTTTCATAGTGTTTTGATATTATGTTCCATATCAAAGTCAAAGTTTCAAGGTGACAAATACACTTAGTATATTAGTTACCATACGTTATTTGTCTGAGTCAGGTTGGCGTGGCGTAAAACTGGTTTTCTGGACTTAGGTGTGCATCGTAAATGAAACCTGCTAGTTTTTGTTCCCTTACTGTCAACCAGTAGATCCTTGTTCACAAATGAGATAGCTTGTTTATTCATTTCCTTCGCAAATGACCTGTCCCTGTTAGTTTAGTTCATTCTCCAAATAAGATGTCTCATTTACGCCACTAAAGGCCTCGATATACTCGCAGCAAAGTTCTTATTTTCATACTTCACTTAAGGTGCGGTCACAAAAAGTGGTCCATTTTCCATTGTCAATAGTGTAGTGATGAGGCACCGCTCACACAGAAGTCACTTTCAAACCAAACAGCTTTCTATATGTCAGAGCAGCAAATTCACATGGCCAACTTGCACATGAGAAAAATTTGCATGGGGAACTTTTTCACCCTCACACAAAACTCCCAATCACATGGATTCCTATTGAAATGAATGGAATTCAACTGCGAAATTTCATAGAGTAATGGTAAATGTGACCACACCTTTGCACCAGTTTTGCAATTTGGCACTCTAGTCAAGTAATTTTTTTTCTTATTTTTTAATAATGTTTATGTATGTACCACTTCATACAATAGTTTGTTTTAAAACAAGCAGCTTTGCCATATTAATCATGAAAAAACAGTGTCAGTGTTGCTTTCAATTAGAAACCATTTTTGACAAAGTTTGCTTTATCAAGCTGTTTCAAACTCCCGAAACAAACTCAGAACGAACTTCATTTTGGCCTGATTTTGTTCTAAATGATGTCACACCAGTTCGTTTTTTCAATTTCGCTTGAAGTATATTGGGGCCTTTAGGCTGCATTCAGAAAAGCATATGGCAGAAATAGTAAAAGTAATATGCTAGTGTTGTGTAGAATAATATACTAGTATGCCTCTGTCCATTCAAATTCAAAACACTAAGTTCAGTAGGTCCAACATCAAACATAGGGCATATCTGTTCAGTAGGTCTAACCAATGATATGCTTCTTCACAGTCTGCACTTCTATGCTATTTGTTCATGCTGTAGTTAGTATTTGAAGTCAAATAAAAGCAACCAAAGCAATCCTGCAATTCAAAGGGAGAGATTTCTGTAAGTTTTAAGTTGCTTGGAATGAGAATGATTTGTCCTCTTAAAAGATTAGAAGGTGGTTTTTTTGTGACTGAGATGCCACTAGTGAAGGAAAAAAAAATATTTCAATTGATTTAATTTGATCGAATGGGAATAAAGGAGACGCTCATTGGGTGTGTTGTAGCTGAGATGTGTATAGCTCAAAATAAGCTGGTTTTGGCAGTTTAGAATAAACGTAACTCAATATGTTCAAGTTATACTAATTGAACTGCTTATATTTATTGCATTAAAGTCATAAGATATTGTTCGGTTATTAAAGGAGACATTTAACCATAGAGTTACTGAGATCTGGTTCAGTACAATTTGTGAACTGTATCAAAATTATTTGTCCACTAAAGTAGTGATGCTATATTCATGAACATATTGTTATTTTTAATTGTATCTTTTTGGTTGATTCAGTCCATAAAAACCACTCTGAATGATTTGTTCACTGAAGTTCTTTTGAGCCAAATCTTTTCAATGAACCGGTTGATCCGGTTCACATCGCTACTTCAGTGAACAAGTCATTCATATTAGTTTTGTGAACTGCATAAACCAATTAGTTGAAAAGAATTGACTCAAAAGATCAGACAATTCTACTTCAGTGATCAAATCGTTCATATCGGTTTTGTAAACTGGTTTAGTCAATTCAGTGAAATATTCAAAAGAATTATTTGCTCATGAACTGAACATTGTTTTGAACTTTTCACTTAAAAAAAAAATAATATATCATAAATTAAGTTCATAAGTGAATGGATCATTTGAGTCAAATATTTTCAATGAATCAATGTATATGGTTCACAAAAACAAAAACTAATTGGACTTGTTGGGTTCTCAATGATTCATTGGTTCATGCTTAAATGTCCCTTCACAAAGCTAATCTGTGACTTCAGTAGATTTTAAGTATATCACAACAATATGGACTAATTTTATGGCTATTTTTGTCAGCTTTACAGTTTAAGAAATGTGGTCACAATGAACTTTATATTTAAGCCTCGTACACACCGGGAAGATTATCGCGCGCGCTTATCGCCGACGTTTTTCGACGCGTCTTTTGTGTTCATACCCAAGCGATTTTCGCTGGCGATGAGCCGAGTGAACGTGCAAATTCACTTCCTGACATTAGATGGCACTTAATGAAAAACAGAAATACCCCGGTACACATCGAATCCTATTTGATCTGCAGTTCCTCTCCAGAAAAACTTCCTCTTATAGAGATTTTTGTATTCGCTGTCGCGTTTGTCATAAAGCCCTTTGTGTTCAGACACCAATGAGACCAGCAGCTCTACATTCATCTTGCCTCGATGCATCTTCATGGTCTACTTACTTCCTCTTTGTCATTAGGTATCAATGTGTGCTCGGCAAGACCGTTTTGTGCTTGAGCGCCACCAAGTCGTGTTTTACTGTAACTTCAGCAGCTCCAGGCACGTTAACAAAAGTGCCAATCTCATTGGTCGGACAGTTTTTAACGCGGCGTCAAACCAAAAAAACGAGTCCGAGGCGTTTTTAAAAAAATGACGCTTTTACACCTCGTGTTTTGCGCGTCAGTGTGCACACTCACATTGGCGCCCTTTGTTTAGTCACGAGGCGTTAAACGTCAGCGATAATCACGCACGATATTCGTCCCGGTGTGAACAAGCCTTTAGACTAAAAAAAAAGCATGTAGTTACAAGAGGTTGAGTAATAGAAATGAATAGGCTATATTAAAGAGGACCTTAGTGGACTCCCCTCATCACATGGCCCAGGACAGCATTTCCAGTTGTCTTGCCTGATACCAGCCTTGCAGGTCCATCAGTTTTCCCTGAGTGTTTGGTTCTGTATTACTAATTGTTCTGGAATCTGTTTTAGATGAGTTGAAAACACACAATGTCACCCTGCAGGTCAGGAAGACTGTTCAACTGTGCAGGGCAAATACTGGCCTCCCACTGAGGTAATTGGCTAATACGATTGCTGGTATCAAAAGTAAAAGTGTTGATAAACTGAGTAATATTATTGCTCGGAGTCAATGGGATAATGGTTAAGGAGAAGAACACATTCTGTGCTTAGAAATCAATCTAAAAACAAATCCGTTTATTTCGCCACACCATAGGGGATCATGTGTGCCATGAAAATCACTCCTAGGAAAATGCTTTCATTTAGACTGCCATCTTTGTAGGCCAATGAGGTCTTGATGTATCTAGAGGCACCCAGTTGCACAGGTTAATTGAACTTGTTAATTGAGAACAACAGCAGGGGCAAAGGGTGGAGTCACGTGTATTTTTTGTTAGAATTTTTAATATTTTAAAACATTAATATCACGCTTCCCCAGGGTCATCCCTTCAGTTGGGGAAAACTTCACCTTGAAGAGACAAGAACGAGGAGAAGAGAAATCTTTTCAGTAGTTGACTAGCCGTCTCTTGGGTGATTGAAACATCTCTTGAGATTGATGCTTTCCTTTTTAAAGATAGCTGGAGATTGATGGCCACTTCCAAAACAGCCAGAATAGCTTTAGTGGTAAACAGAGTTCATCTTCTCGTGCCTTCAGGGCTGATTAATTAGACCCTCCAAGTGATAAATAACTGTAATTCTGCATTCTTAAAATTTACACATTTCTCTTTTAAAGGCAAAGGTTACATCGCATCCCAGAACTGGATGTTTTGTATGGTCGTTCAGTTCATATGGACAGTTGCTGGGTTTCCATGCCATTTATGCACATTTTCAATTTGTGAAGAAAACCTGAATATAAACACAGGATATTCATATAATCTCTCAAAATTTGCATAAGGTTTATGCACTAGGCTAAGTTGATGGAAATATTTTTCTTTTTGCAAAACAGATGCAGTATTTTCACCATTTGGGTACCTTTTGGCTCTTTTTTTAGGAAAAAAAGGAACATGATGCTTCTGTATAATGTGCAATGTTTTGCATTCTCTTTTGTAGAATTTTCCCAAATATATTTTAAAAAAATGCTAAACATTTGGATGGAAATCCAGCTACTGACACCCTCTTGCAATGATCCACCATCTTTAATTAGGCCGTCTTTTGGCCCTCCATCACATATAATGGATTATATGCTTAGTTCAGGATTTAATGAGCCAATATAGAGTTAATAAGTGGTTATCATTTCCAAGAGGAAAGCGTAAATATTTCCACAAGGCAGCATGTCATTAGGCTGAAGATTAGATAGTGCAGAGTGCCCAGAGTGCAAGGTCTGATTGGAAATATTACTAGATATGGTGTTGCCATGGAGCCCTGACATGGACCAGAACCATTCTTCTTTTTAATTTCACGTCTCTTTTTCTCATTGACTGTCTCTTTTTTTCTTTCTGTGCATTTTCCTTCTTTTTCCTCATGTTGTCGGTTCTAGTCAGTTTAAGTGGCTTCCCAAAAAAATAATGTTCCTAGGATAGCTTTCGGATACTGAATTGAAGTGATTGGAAGTTATCTTTTGGCACTGTAGTGCTGCTGTGACTTTGCTAAAAGGTCGCCAGTCTTCAACTGTCAGTGACATTTTGCAGAATAGAATAGGAGTATATTAAAAGTATATTAAAACATTGTTAGCAGTATATTTAAAAAGACATTAATGGACGTTACGTAACAGATCAGTTGTTCTGTCAGATATATACATATATCTGACAGAACAACTGATCTGTTACATAATGTCCATATGTGTATATATATATACAGTATATATATATATATATATA
>NW_015551064.1:427017-436620 GCF_001515605.1 Sinocyclocheilus anshuiensis
AGACACACACACTCACACACACACACACACACACACATATATATATATATATATATATACTTTATATATACTCTAGCACTCAGACGTTTGTGATAACTGATAAAAAAATCCAGTAAAAAACAGAAATGTTGTGAATTTAAAAAAGATCTGTTTTTAATATAGATTATATATATATTTGTTATCTATTTTAACCTATTTTAAAATGTAATTTATTCCTGTGATGGTAAAGCTACATTTTCAGACTTTTACTCCAGTTTGCAGCATCACATGATCCTTCAGAAATCATTCTAATATGCTGATTTGCTGCTCAAGAATTACCATAAAAGACCATACAATTCTGGGTGATTTGCTATTGTTTTAAATCTTATATAAGTAAATTCTAAATAAAACAATCGCAGAGGGAAAGAAACTCTGTGTCCTCCAATGTTTTTCACAGCCTGAGGCGCCTCTGAGCACAGATGGGCCGAAGGTTGCTACTGTCAGAAACATTCACCTCCACTTCATATAAACTTTCTTATTTGTTTGCTGACTCTAAATATTGATTCAAATAAAACTTACCTTGGAATAGAGAACATTTAGGATGACTTTCCTGGCAAATACTGTCTAAGCAGCCATTGTTGTGTGGGTTGTGAATACTTCATTCTCTATTTAACCCTGAGAATATGTAACTCATTCTTATGAAGATGAGCTACAATTTACTTTCATAAGCTTCAAGAGAATACAAAGTATTTGAAAATAAATAAGTTTTGTTTGGTAATGGATGATTCACTGGCTTTTTTTCAATAACCTAGTAAACTACAGTCTACTGCCTACATAGTAATAGAGCCTCATAAGAAAGTATCTGATTAACGTTGATTGATATTTGTGTATAGTTGTTTTTAGGCTCATCATTGATGTTCGGTCATCTTCAGCAATGGATATATATTGCTTTAAATAAAAGACTGGTTTGGCTGATGAGATGTCTTTACACAAGGACGAATAACCATAGCCTATATTTTATGACAAAATGGATTTTCTATTTTAGTAAAAGTAAAGTCAAAATTAGGATCAGTAAATTGGACACGGAGTAATGTAAATACTGATTGTACTTTGAAGGTCTAAATTAAATTTTATATAGGAAAAAGTGTAATTTTTGCATTAGAAACATAATTGAGTAAAAGTCAGTACCAATAGTGTTTCTAAATTCCGAAAATTGCATAATAAAGTACAGTAATGGTAATGTCTGTAGTTTTTTCAGGGCCAGTTGCTTCACACGTGCTGCGTTAGATCAGCTGTGATCGGACAGACGTTTTCACAGTGCCCTTCAATAGTAATGAAGACTGATGAAGTGTTTGGGAGCCCATGTCTTTCAGCTCTGCCTAGATGGAATTGACAATTGCAATTAGCAAACTCTCAAGTTCATTTCCATCACATTTATATGACACGAAGACAGGCTTAAAAGGGAAGGAAAGAGAAGGAGCATGGGAGAGGAGGAGAATTTCATATGCTTTGGGAATAACGTGTAAAATATTAGTGCAATTAGAGCATGTGAAAGAAAAATATTTTTCACAGAAAATCATATATTGACTGTCAGGTATAATAAAACAATTAATTATTAAATGCAATGTATTATTATTATTATTATTATTATTATTATTAGTGGACACTAAACATTATACTAAATCTCTTCATTATACCAAAGTAAACAAAAACATACTCAACAGTGGGATGATGGAGATTTAATATAATATTTAATATTAATAATACAATACATAAAGTAAAAGAATAATAATAATAAAGATTTAAAAAATAGTATTACATTTATTATTAAAATGTTAGTTTAAAGATGTTTGTTTACTTTTGTATAAACAATTTTTGAATAATAGTAATAGTAGTAGTAATAATAATAATAATGTTATTTGTGTAATTATTATTGTTGTTATTTTTAAAATGTCAATATTTATTAATTTTTTTACTTTTGTACAATAAGCAAACTTGGAAGCATGTTGCATTGCTACTTGAAGCCTGTTGTAAAATCTGGGTCCTTCCTATTCATGTTTATGCACGCACAGTTTAATGGAGTTTTGGAAGAAATATAAACACTCCCACACATGCATGTATAAAAAGAGGAAGAGAGAGACCTCTTTCTCAGCTCATGGACCGCTCAAGCGTCTCCTCACTTTTCTGCCTACGGCGAATGTCAGCACAGGTTCACATTCACAAAGGCTCGGCACACGCTGCAGTGCTGCAGTCAGGGATGTCTCACTTCCCATAATGATGAGTGTCATCCAGCTCTGGCAGAGCAACAACACCTCAGGAGACAGTAGTGAGGAAGAAAGAGCAGGTGTTTGAGTTGAAAGAAGAGACATACAGTGAGACAAGGGGACGAGTAACAGGCAAGCATTATAGCATTTTGTTTGGTTTGTATGTGTTTGGGACCAGTCAGTGTTTGTCAGCAGAAGGTTTAACAAATTTAAAAAGACAGTTTAACAAGATTCTTTACCTCTTCCTTCATCCCTTCATGCATATTTCCTAAAGATATATGTGAATGTGCATATTATGTCTAGAGTTTTGATGGAAATGGCAATAGAGAATATATACTTCAGGCATATATTTCAACTGTTGCTAACTTATTTTTACATTGTGAAATAATGTTACATTTTAAAATAACCATTTTCTATTTTAATGCATTTTTAAATATAATCCATTCCTGTGATGTCAAAGCTGAATTTTCAGCAGCCTTTACTCCAGTCTTCAGTGTCACATGATCCTTTAGAAATCGTTTAATGTGCTGATTTGGTGCTTAAGAAACATTTCTTGTTATTATCAATTTTGAAAACACTTGTGCTGCTTAATATTTTTGTGGAAACCATGATACAATTTTTCAGGATTCTTTGATGAAATAAAAGTTGTAAGGGACAACATTTTTTTGAACTAGAACGTTATTATAGAACATTATTTGAAATAGATATTTATAATGTAACATTATAAATATCTTTACTGTCACTTTGATCAATGTAATGCATATTTGATTAATAAAAGTATCAATTTATAAAATTTAAATTTCTAAAAGTATAAAAAAAATACTGACCCCAAACTTTTGAATTGTAGAGTATGTCACAGTGACAGTGCAACTCTGTATTTTACAATTGTAACTTTATTTCTTAGAATTATGATTTATATCATAATTTGATTAATCTGACAGTATTTTTCACACTTATCTGTTGTTTTATTCTGAGTTGGAAACGTGCTTCCATACTAATTGATGGTTGTATATACAGTATAGTAATAATAGTAATAGTAAATCTATTACTGTAGGTTTATTAAGTAAACGGTTTTGTACCTGTCAAACAAAATGGAAAGCAGTGTCTGTAAAATTATTTTTAACAATCTTTATCCTAGTAAACACAGCTGGAAGATTTATGGAAATGTGTGGGAATCCTAAATATTGAAGTATATAGTTATTGATTTATTAGGTTGTGGTTAATTTTAATAATTAAAAAAATGCAATTTCGAAGTTTAAAGATTCTCCATTTATTGTCAGAATAAACACTGCTAGAAAGTCCAGATTGTGGTAGTTGGCTCATCCGTGCAGTAGGAGGTGATGTGCTTGACCCTCGTCCTCTCACAGCAGGAAAGTACTAGTGAGGTTGTTCTGGTCATGTGTTTAATAATGGCTGGGTCAGTGTTTAGTGGGGTGGGGGGGTGTTGGGTCTGTCCTGACTCTGAGTGTCAGGAAGATGTATGAGCTCTAGTCAGGGCACATCCTCCCCTCACAGTGCACACTGATGATGCTACAAGCCCTGATGGACACCTTCATTACAGTCAGATCCATCATTCCACTGTCGAGCAAGCTACTTTCAAACACATAAAGTAGTTCACTTACAATCATGCTGCTCTTTTCAAGCAGTTAGCTACAATAAACGTTACTCAAAGTTATGATTCATTTATTGATGTGCAGTCCAGGTGGAACTATTCTTGAGGCTTGTTATCGATCTAGATTGTTGTTGTTGTACATGGAATTTTTATTGTATTTTTTATTTTATTTTATTTATTTATTTATTTGTAATGTATGAGCAAGGCTTGCAAAATATTTCGTTCAAACTTGTTTTTCCATTAAAATTCCTCCAGGATGTTTTTAAACCTTTTTCTGCATATAACCATAGCATGAGCATTCAGTGGGTTTTCTGTAGTAAATATCACAAGTAGTTCAAAATTGTTTTCAATTTGAAGAATTGTGTGATTTTTTATTTAAAATTGTTTTAATTAAACATCATAAAGTCGCATCTATATAATTAATGGTGCAGTAGGAGAACTTGGAAAATGCTAACTTTAGCCTGATAGCACTTAAAGCGAACGTCCCACCCTCTCTGCAATCGCCGTCCAAAGCCACTCCCCCTGAACGCATTTACGCTCACAGACCAGAATACCAGAGACAAGATTACTACAATAGGCTACATCAGCGGTTCCTAATTCCAGCCCATGTTCCGAAGTGAAGTAAACTTCAACGGATTTCCCCTGCTCAGGGAGGAGGGAGCAATGAACACTGTGTAGGGATCATATCGATCGGAACACAGTTCATGCACGTAGCTCACTTCTAACGAGCTGGTTATCTGAATCGCGAGGACTGGAATTGGGAACTGCTGGGCTACATCATGTGTCATTCACCGGTGAGAAAACTTTAAAAGTACTACAATACCAGGAAGGAAGATCGGGTTGTTGATGTTTGTCTGCCGTTCTCGCTCTGTCTGAACAGCGTGCGTGAACGTGCTAATGACGTATCCTGTCTGCACGAACTGGGTGCACAGAGGTATGCAGATACATACGTTGACAGGCAGGTAGGACGTTTTAACTGAAAGTTTAAACTGTGTCCTTAGTAAAGTTATTTATTTTATTTATTTATTTATTTTGGCATGGCAATTAGCCATGTTTACATGTAATTTTATTCAATTTACTATGTTTATATTTTGTTACTTTTTACATTTTTTTGTTGTTGTTTGTAATGTGGTGTTTGGGTTTTGGTTCATGTTCATGTTTTCATGTCTTTAGTTATCAGGCCCATTGAGGATTATGTGGCGGATTTTTGTAAATTGTGTAATTTGGTAGACTTCAACAATGCTTTCCTTAAAGACATTTTCCATTTTGGTTTGGACAAGAACATTTCACAGTTAATGCCACGCAATACCCCACACTGGTCACTGGAACAATACATTGACTTTGCACTCCGTTTGGCTGGCTCTCCATTTACTGTGGGGATAGTTGATGAGGAACAAGCCAGAGTCTGCTAATGTCATGTCTGCCACCCCAGGGCCTGCTCACGTCACGTCTGCCAAACCAGAGCCTGCTTCCGTCATGTTTGCTACACCAAGTCCTCTTCACGTCACGTCTGCCAAGCCAAAGCCTGCTCACATCATACATCATCATCACACTCAGGAGATTCTTCACAATATGGCCGCCATTGGGGTTCTCACTTACGCTCGCCTTCAGTGGACTAAATCATTACATTGTTTTATGAGTTGTTCTGTGTTTCATAATTGAAAATGTATAATTCCATTCCAGGTTGTTCCATTGTGACAACTTTACCCTATATAGTGTGATAAAAGTATTGCAACAATTTTCTTTTTTATAAATGTTGTCCCTTACAACTTTTATTTCATCAAAGAATCCTGAAAATAAGAGACAAACATTGAAACATCTTACAGACCCCAAACTTTTGAATGGTAGTGTATATGTCTTTACTGAGAAATATTCACTGGAGTAAAAAGTGTGACAACTAGCCCCGGTCTCTCCTCATGTGCAGACAGGAAGGTGACTTTCAACAGAGTGGAGGCATGTTCTGAAGGTGACAAGCTCCTCTGTGTGCCGGGAACTTCCTCCGTGTTAACTGAGATGTCTTACACCCACCACAGCAGAGCGCACAACCTGACAAGCACTCCGCGTCTCTCGTATACACTTTTCAATCCCAGGGAAAGGAGAAGCAGACAGATAAAGAGGGTCAAAGAGAAAGAGAGAGAAACGAGATAAAGACGAGGAGAAGCCTTGGTTTCTTATCTCAACAGAACACCAGTCATTGAATAAAAAGCATGAGAGGAAAAGCAGCAAGGGAGTCACAATAGTCTGTCCGGGGCCGCACTTACACTAGCTGTCTCGTTGTCCTATCTTCCTCTGTTCTCCATGACGAGAAGGTGAATATGGGACTAGGCCACGCTCACATGCTAAATTAAATCAATTTACACAAAAGCAGCACTCACTCCAGGCTCTCAGTATGGGTCGTGTCAGGCTCACCATGCCTACAATGGCTGAACATACTTTATTAACTGCTGTTTCCTGATAACAAAGCCATCTGGAATTAAGTGGAGATATCCCACCATCCACACACTCCTCGCTTAAAGGAGCTAATTCACAATATGAGACGGCTTTTAGTGGCTTCTTTGGAGCGCTGTTGGGGAAGCAACTCATAATCATGTCCAGACGGAATCTGCAGTCTGTTTCAACATTGCTTCTGTCCAAGTTTACGTCAGATATCTTTTTTGGTTTTTCAAGAATGTTCACATAAAAATAAACCAACTGAACAATTTTAAGGGAACAGTTTTTTTTTTTTTTTTGTAAACGTCCACTTGAAATAATTGAAATAAATAAACAAACAAACAAATAAATAAATAAATACATTTTATTTTTGTAAGTTTGTGGTTGGTTGCTAGGGTTGATTTGTTGGTTTTTAGCTGGTCTTTAGCTGTTCTAGCTAGTCTCTCTGCCTAAAATTACCCCAAACCTCTCTGAAAACTGTCAACATTATTATATTATATTATATTATATTATATTTCAAAAGTTTGGGGTAGGGTTTTTGGTAACACTTTACAATAAGGTTCCATTTGTAAATGTTAGTTAACTACGTTAGTTAAAATAAACTAACAATGAAAAATACTTGTAAAGCATTTAGTAATCTCAGTTAATGTTAATTTCATCATTTACTAATACATGATTCAAATCCAAAGTTTCATCTGTTAATATTAATTAAAGGACCTGAGCGGAAATGAACTAACAACAAACAGTTGTACTTTTATTAATTAACGTTAGCAACGATGAATAAATACTGTAACACGTGTATTGCTCATTTTTAATGTTAGTTAATGCATTAATTATTGCTAACTTTGCATTTTTTTTAACTTTTCTTTTTAACTTTAACTTTGCAAATAAGGTAAAAACAGTAATGTGAAATATTATTAAAGTTTAAAATATCTGTTTTCTATATTAATAAAAAAAAAAAAAATCCTTCATCTAAACAAATCCCCAGTATCTGACAAGTTCCCTGTGGTCTGTACATCAAATCTGTAGTTTCATTGAACTTTATATTTTTCTAGAAAACACTGGCAAATTCCACAGATGGAATATTGGTCTGCAGAGAAAATTTGCTTGTCTGATTATTACCGTAATGTCTTTAAACTAAAGGACATGAAACCAAATGTGTACCACATATGGCCACATAATAACACACACACACACGAACGAAAGAAAGAAAGAAAGAAAGAAAGAAAGAAAGAAAGAAAGAAAGAAAGAAAGAAAGAAAGAAAGAAAGAAAGAAAGAAAGAAAGAAAGAAAGAAAGAAAGAAAGAAAGAAAGAAAGAAAGAAAGAAAGAAAGAAAGAAAGAAAGAAAGAAAGAAAGAAAGAAAGAAAGAAAGAAAGAAAGAAAGAAAGAAAGAAAGAAAGAAAGAAAGAAAGAAAGAAAGAAAGAAAGAAAGAAAGAAAGAAAGAGTAACAGTGAACGCACATGAGACTCTTTTTCTAAGCTGTGTGACAAAAATCCAGTGTTTTTATCTCTGCTGTGTACTGCAGATTCTTTTTTTTTTCTGACTATGAAAGTCTGCTGCTCTGTGTTCAATGAGGTAAGTGTTATCCATTGATAATGTTTGTAATGGAAGCAAGTAAGTGGCGTCAGAACCTGGAGCAGTGGCATTACCTCTGTCAGTGCTCACCTGCTCTATTCCACTGATGGAAGAGTAATATCTTTCTCCTTTTGCTTGGTGGATATGATCGAATGTGATCTATAGTTTTAAGACCAGCAATATACAATCTGTTTTACCTCTGTAGTGTGGCATATTTCAAGATTCAATTCCCCTGCAAAGTCAGATCACTTTGGACTCCACTGTCTGTAAAGAAAAAAAAAAGTTTGGGTTTTTGGTTTTAAACTCAGTGTCTGATCTGAAGTCTTGCAATATTGCTTGATGGTTAATCATGAAATTATTACGTCAGTCAGTCTCTTTTAAATTATATAGACAAATCACAAAATATAACAGCAACAAATGAGATAATTGAACATTTTTATCGCTTTGTTTTCAGTTAACATCCTTACAGATTAGTCTTCTAAACTACCTAATTATGTCATTCATTCCCTTTGGTTAGCATTCAATTAGTCTACTAAACTGACACACCAACCAATGTGTTACATCACATAAATCACATCACATTATGTTATGTGTTCATGTGGACATTCAAATAAAATATTGTAATGATACGTTAAAATGGATTGAGCAAAACAGTAATAATTAAACCGTACATTTGAAGCAGATAATATAATATAATATAATAATAACATAACATAACATATAACATAACATAACATAACATAACGTGACTCTGGACCACAAAACCAGTCTTAAATAGCACGGGTATTTTCTCAGTATTTTGATTTTTTTGCACCCTCAGATTCCAGATTTTCAAACAGTTGAATCTCGGCCAAATATTGTCCTATCCTAACAAACCATACATCAATGGAAAGCTTATTTATTCAGCTTTCAGATGATGTATAAATCTCAATTTCAGAAAAATGACCCTTATGACTGGTTTTGTGGTCCAGGGTCACATATAATATCTTATATTATCTGCATAGATCATATGGTTTAATTATTATGCTCAATCAGTTTTAACATTTAACAATTATTATATTATATTGTATTATATTATGTTATATTATAGATTAGATTAGATCTGATCAGATTCGATTAGAAGCATTGATAATGTCAAACACTTCTAATCAGGCCTCACAAACTGTGGTTCTGTGAGGCGATTTAATCTTACTAGACACTGAAACCTACATTTGAGGAAGCTTGAAGGGTGAATGTTAAGGTTCATTCTTAAGATGCAAATGTCAATTAAAAATGAAGGTAATTTCAGAGGTTTTGCATTTTCATGAATGACTTCCAACATGCACAGATGAATCATGTACAGCAAGACCATAAACATGTTTTAAAAATCTAAAGACCAAAGTTTAAAGGGATCCTATTATGCTTTGTCACTTTTTCAACTTTAGTTAGTCTGTAATGTTGCTGTTTGAGCATAAAAAAGATCTGCAAAGTTACAAAGCTCAAAGTCCACTTCAAAAGGAGATATTTTATTTAACAGAAATCACTTGTCAAAAACTACAACGAACGACTCGTTTGGACTACAATGCATATTTTCCGGGATTTGTGATATCACAAATATCGACGAATATTACAAGAATATATTACAAGAGACCTGCTTGAGCTGCACTAGAGAAGGCAACGAGTGTTATCACTATGTCGGAGACTCGCTAGTTTTCCCAAGGCAGACGAACTTAGAGTGGTTACAGTCATCCGGGTTTCAAT
>NW_015551064.1:436639-438668 GCF_001515605.1 Sinocyclocheilus anshuiensis
CTCAAATTGATTTGATTTTGACGCAATATTTACACTGAAGCTCGCAGGCGGCTATGGTAAGGGGCATGACATTTCCCGACCAGGCACCAAGTGGTGCCAGTCACAACACACATTGGCCCAGCTAACCAATCACAGCACATTTCGTATTTCAGAAGGCGGGCCTTCATTTGATACAGGAACTATTCGAGTCGTTCATGCAAGACTGGGGCGAGAGGTGTTGTAATAATGTAAAATATGTGAAAAAGAATGTGTTTTTCAAACAACCTAGTATGAGAGCCTGTTCTAGTACACCCCCAAAACAAAATCAAGACTTTGTAAAAGAGCATAATAGGACCCCTTTAATGTTGACTTGTAAGTTGTTTTTTTTTTTTTAAGCTGTTAATTATTTATTTAATAATAATTAAAACTAATAATCTCAGAACAATTTGTTTTCAGGTGCCAAAGAGAACAGAAAAAAAAAAAAAATTCTGTGCTTGAGCTTAAGAATAACCTCTGCTGGAGGTTTTACTGGTTTTATAGCAGTCAAGACAAAAGAGCTGGCTGAGGAAAGGAGGCCCTGAGGACGGAGTTTCAGAGGAAGGACAGAATGGGTAAACAATGGAAATGAAGACTAATACCTGCAGAAAGAGGGCTGAACAGATGCGACACGCTCTGACGCATGATAGGACTGCCTGAGCGGCGTGTCCACACCAGACCGGCTCTCTGCAGAGAGGGTGACAGTGCGAGTGGGTGTGTGTATCTGCGTGTGACAGCAAGAGACGGCAGACGCCGGGACGGCTGGGAATCCAACTTGTTTTACGCCAGTCTAGCTAGGCCACAGCCACTGCACTTGTCTGTTTCTATTAGAGCAGGGGTCCTTGAGCACGATGGGCTGGTCTTTGTGCAGCTTGACTTTAATTATGATTGGTCAGCGTTTGTCCCTCTGACCTTGTTTTGAGGCAGAGGAAACAAATCACAGCGAGGGAATGTGAGCGAAAGGGTCTGTTTTTTAAGCAAGGACTAACCTGCCTTTAAGAGATGTTCATTAGAGAGATTAAAATGTCATTTATTCTGCTTAAACTATGGTGCGACGTAGACTCGCAGTAATCAGTTTAGTAAACGAATGGCTGTACGCGTCGTCCAGTCTGTTTACCGGCCCCCTCCCTCTCTTACACTTTCACACAATAACTAGTGGCTGTTTAAATAAGAACTCATTAGAATTACATAGCCATTTAGCTAAGTGACATTGGGTGTAATTGTACCATCCATCAATTGCTGTGTGTAATAACACACTTGGAAGAGCTGAATGTTGATTAGCCGGTGGCCAATTTCTCGTGTAGCTGAAAATAATGACTGCGAAAAGGGCCATGGGGCAAGGTGAAGTCGCCCTTTGAGGAGCCGGTCACACTCGCTGACCTGTGCGGGCCAAATTAACTTCTTTTAAAACCAATGAAGACGTCCTCATTACTCCCCTGTGAGACACAAGCCACTCGTAACTCGTCCTCTGCTGAGCATTATGCTCATAAATAAAGCAGTGACTTTAAACTGGGTTTAGTTGTCAGACAGGGTTGTATTATCTACCCAAGTATTATCTCAGGAACAGTTTTGAAGCATATACATTGTCACATGTGCTTTAAATTATGCTTTTATTGTAGGCTTAAATAGTAAAATAATAAATCAAACAGTAAAAATTTAATTATGTAATACAATATATACATGTAATATATACATTTTTACTGTTTTATTGATTGAATTTTGTGTGGTAAAACATATACAATAAAACTATGTATTAAAAATCAACAGTGATGTTCAGTTGTCAGAGAGTATATTTTGTAATAAAATGATGATGATGATAATAATTATTATATTATATTACATGGGGCATGTTGTCACAAAAAAAAAATGTTATTTTTTTTGATAGGCAAGACTTCAGGTTATTGGCCTGTACAGAAACTGACTTACAAACAAAAATCTACCTTGTGAAATATTCACTGGAGTGTGAAAACTAACCCCGGTTTTCCTTACGCAACCTCCCCCCCCCCCCCCCCCT
>NW_015551064.1:439024-460171 GCF_001515605.1 Sinocyclocheilus anshuiensis
TTTTTATAACTTCCTCATTTATTGCTCCTCGTTCTTAACTTGCCCTTCTCTCTTTCCTTTTTAATTTCCCTCTTTCTGTCTGGTTCTGTCCTGAGGCGTTAGCATGTGCAGTGTTTGCCTGTGAGGCTGCATGCCTCCTGTGTGTTGTTGCAGCTTAATAGGGACAACAACAGCTCCACACATTCCCCTCTCTCCTGTTGCCCTTTCTCTCTTTGCAGAGAGGACCGTCTGAAATCCAATTGCCGGGCTATAATTATGGCTTTAACTAGGGACTAGTGCAGCCATTAATCAAGTTCACCAAAAAGACTCTGCCCAGGCCATTTCTCGCACTCCTTGTCTCTGAGCATGTGTGGGCTAAAAATCACACAGAAATAGTGCTGTGGTCCTACCTGCTGCAGTCACTATTCATTGATAATCCCTCCCCTGGAATCTCAGCCTGTTCCTCCTACAAAGCTATCGTATGGCTTCAGAAGACTTGGAATATAGCACAGAAGTCGTATAGGCCATTTTCACGCTGCTTAATCTGGGTTCCCACAGCCTTTGACCAGTGAATTCACATGATTTTTCTTTTACAGTCATTTTTGATTACTGTATTGCTGGGCTTTTTTTTATCATAGTGATACTACTTGAAAAAAGCAATTGCCATAAAATGTGCACTGAGAATAACTAGAAAAAATAAATAAAAATACACAAATCTGTGACTTTGACTTTTAAGATGATTTAAGCTTTAACCATGATTTTTTAATTTTTCTTGAAGGCTTTGAGCTATTCCTTGAAAGCTTTATACTACTGGCTAGATGTGCATTTCTTAAAAGAAATGCCAGAACTTGCAATGCATTGTGTGATAAAGCCTGATCATAATTCACTATGCAAATATTATAATAATAGCATCACTGGGAGGTCTTAAATCTGAACCAAATTTTCTTAAAAGCACTCTTGACATCCTAATGACACTAACTTTTGCAGTTCGTTAATTCGTTCTTGCGTTTTATCTATTTGTTTGTTTATTCATTCATTAATTTGAATAATTTACTTTAGCATTATACATTTTGCTTATGTCTATCTGTGTCTATCACTTCAACCTTAAGTGGACAATGCATTTTTAAACTTTGCTTACTTTACACTTTATTTTTCATTCAATTGGCCATGAAATGGAAACTTATCTTTGGCACTGGCACTGGAAAAAAATATGTTTGTCTATTTTTTATTCAAGTGGCAAAAACAAAACTGAGTAGATAATAAAGCGTAAAGTTAAAAAATAAAATAACAAATAATCCTATAGTGCCTAGTACACCAAGAACTGAAATGATCTCCAAAATAAGTTTGAATGGAGATGTTGACGATGAATTAATTGCAGAAAAGTGTAGAGGAAGAACAAAAAGACACATGAGGGATTTCAGTACAATGATCACCTTGTAAGCCTTGAGGAAACGTTATCTGCATTTCTCCCACTGTAGTTGGCCCAAGTGCCAAGATCACTCGCTAACCTCACTTTGATTTGTGGGAGCAGGAGGCAGTGGCATGGCACCTGGGCTAATGAACGGGGTTATAATTGAGATAGACCGAGAGGCAGATATATTCAGCTCTGCTCCGCTCAAATAACACGCCGCCCCACCGGCTTAAAGAGTTCAATACGAAAGTCGTTGCCTTTCATTGCAAAATTTTAATACAAAGGCTACTTCACGGGGAGGGGAAAGGGAGATTAAGACACATTTCTTGCTTCTTCCCTTAAATAGAGGTGACAGACTAATTTAATTGCTCATCAGCTAATGATGCTGTTTTAAAGCGCTAATATCCCTCACTCTGACAGCAAGGCCGATAAGAGCGCCGACGGAACCAATGAGGGGACAGCGGCACGCGAAGAAAGAGAACGGGAGGGAAAAAGAGAAATAGGGAGCGAAAAAGAGAGAATGGTTGTGTAATTATAGCCCTTTACTGTGAAATTAAAGCATTGTCACAGAGCACGCCAGCTCCTCTCCGCACCAGTGTTAGGACTTCATCTTTCCCTCATAAATACAGTCAGAGCTGGGTAATTATAGACGTTTTGCATAGTTCTAGGCACGAAAGGCAAATTGCTTGTTCTCTTTCTTCTTTTGTTCATAAGTAGTCAAATTCAAATAATAAAAAAATGAGCGAGTGGGAAAGTGAAGTGGCTGTGTTGTGAGTAATGTGCGTTCGAAAAGCCAGTTATTTCCAGAGCCGCCTGTAAATCTGGACGGAGTTCTGACAGCATTGCAACCTTTAGAAAATTTGATGATAATGCCTCAGACCTCTGAATGGATGCAGCCCTGAATTTATTGCCTGGCCGAGAGAGCTTTTCTCGGGAAAGCTCATAAATTCGCCTGTAGGGATGGTGAGCACACTGTTTAAAGAGAGCGATTGACTGTGCTGAAATGTGCCGTGTGACACCATCACAAAACCAAACACGTGTATGTTGCCTAGACCAGTGTGCATATTCACATTAGGGCTGGTCATGCTGGTTAAGCTGGTTAAGCTACACAGAGAGAGAGAGAGAGAGAGAGAAATCGCTCCGAAATTACTAGTAAATTTCACAAACTGTTATGAAGAAACAGCAAGTAACATTAAAATAAACATGAAATTTTGAAGCAGAAATGTACTTCAATAATCGTTTTTGTTCTGTTTTTATTTACACATTTTTATTAAAAAAATAATAATAATACAATCTAGCAGTCTAGATATGAACATGGAGTGGCCCTAAAAAAGTATTTATTGTTTCATATTTTGAAACCTAACAAACTTCATTGTGTAAAACCTAAGCAATTCACAATGTTTTGATTGAAAGTGTGCTTGTGTTAGATTTATTTAAACTAAATGCCACTTGTTTTGATATTTTGATATATAATGCAAACCCATGCACACATTTTTAATTGTGACTTAAGTCCAAAAATGTTGTATATTATCTTATATGTCTAGTGTGCCTGAACATGGTAAATATGTCAAAGTGACTTAAAGAAGCTTGCTTTTAGCTTCCTTTTGTTATTAATGGATTGTGGTACTTGATAAACTCTGTTCCCTCTGTTTGAACCCAAGAGATCGGTTGTGTTTCAGCAAACTGTTTTAGTCACTGAATCCATGTCAGGGGCAAAAAATCAATGCAGAGAGCTATAGAGACTTTGTGTCTATCCAGGTGCTCTGATCAATAAAGAGGCCACATTAACCCTCTGTAAGGTGAACACAGGCTCATTGAATTAAAGACTGTTAACGTAAAAGCACAACCCTCTCTGAGTAAAGGTGCATTCATCCTGGCAGCGATGAAATAACTGTAGGCCACCGGGTCATTCTTACTATGTATAAAATTTTCATGCCCCAAATATAAATTTCCTAAAAGAGTAGATAAAATATAAGAAAAATTATATTTTTAGGGTATTTCTTTATTTCTTTATTTTTTTTTTACTATGATATCACAATTAAGGGAATGTGGTGATTTTTAAATGATTTCATTATTTTAATTTGAGTGAATGTTGCCATTTTTGTTCTATGCATTGACTTCTACACTCTCAGAAAGGTATAAAAGCTGTTACTGGGCCATTACCCTTTCAAAAGGTACCAATATGTACCATTTAGGTAATACAGTTTTTTTACGATCGCTATGACATTTTTTTCAATACTTCTAACAATTCCTAAACTCTTAACGCACCAACACACCTACAACACACAATTGACAAAACAGTTCATTTCATGCTCAAGATTTTCAAATTACAAAATTACACTAACACAATACACTACGTCTACCAAAACACTGCAAACATGTCTCAAAATCAAATTATTATTCAACTAAACTCCAACACTAATTTTCAAATTACAAAAATACACTAACACAATACACTACGTCTACCAAAACACTGCAAACATGTCTCAAAATCAATTATTCCAAAACACTAACACATGTTCTCTTCCAACAGGAACATTTAGTACATTTTAGGTGTCAGGTCTGGCCTTTTACAATAGACAGTATATTGCATTGATCATAGATTGTGTTTTACACTACAGTTTCTTTTTCTTTTTGGGTTTAGTAAGTGCATGTATTTTGTTTATTTTGCTGCAGAAATTCAATACAAATATTTAATGATCTATCTCAGAGTAGCTTTATAGAACGAACGGTTTACAGTTTTTTACAATCGCTATGACAATTTTTTCAGTTCTCCTAACAATTTTTCTAAACTCTTAACGCACCAACACACCTACAGCACGCAATTGGCAAAACGGTTAATTTCATGCTCAAAATCACGCATTGTAAACTAAACTCCAACACTAATTTTCAAAATACAATAATACACTAACACAACACTATGTCTACCAAAACACTGCAAACATGTTTCAAAATCAAATAATTATTCCAAAACACTAACACATGTTCTCTTCCAACAGGAATATTTAGTCAATCATACCACAATGTCATAAAAACAATAACATCAGACGGAATTACAGAAATTGCATTATTTTATATGTGTCAGATCTGCCCTTATACAATACTATATTGTATTGATCATAAATTGTGTTTTGCCATTTTTTGTTGTTGTTGTTGTTGTTGTTGTTGTTGTTGTTTTATGCCTCTCTACATTTTTGTTTCATTGGGTTTGGTAAATGCATGCATTTTGTTTCTTTTGCCACAAAAATGCAATACAAAAAATGAATGACCCATCTCAGGGTCCAAGCTTTATAGAATGTAAGGTTTATGAAAAAAGAAGACAGAGACAGAATTACTGAAGTAAAGGCTTTATTTGCAACAGGACATTACTGCAAGATAACAAAAATATGCAATACAGTTGCCATTTATTATATGAAAGTACAAAATATACAAACAGAAAAAGAATAAAAGAATAAATAAATAAAACAGAAGAATAAAAAAATAAATAAAAAAAGTAATCTTCTAAACTGCCTGGTCTTCTGCATTCGTCCACATATTCTCATCCCTATCACACCTGATATCTTCTTCTCTGGCAAGGTATCTTTTGGTATGCCTTATCTACCCCTGGCAGTGTTCAGCTGTGATGTCTTGGCATGCAGCATCCATTGCATCCAGGAGGGACATTTGGTCAAAAACATTCCATGTCCAGATTGAGAAAAACTCCTCAATGAGGTTGAGGAAAGTGGAGTAAGGGGCAAGGACATCATTCTCGAATCAATGATGTCAAACCAGTTTGTGACTGCACAGGAATGGTGGAATGCCACATTGTTCCATGTGATCACATATATTGACAAGTGGTTTCCCACCCGTCCCCTTTCTAGCTCTGGCACCAGTCTTTCATGCAGGTATTCTAAAATCTCACATTTATGCAGGAGTGCACTTTTCCACACAAGATCAGCCCAAAGAGGTCCTAAACAACAAGAAATGCGTTAATTGTATAGCCTATACTGACAGATGTTGTGCTAACTGCATTAAGAGTTTAGGAAAATTGTTAAAAGTATTGAAAAAATTGTCATAGCGATTGTAAAAAAAAAAATAAAAAAAACTATTATTATCAGTGTTGAAAACAGTTGTGCTGCTTAATATTTTTATGGAAACGGTTACATTTTTGTCAGGATTCTTTGGTAATTTGTAAAAAACTGTAATATGTACAAATTAGGTATTAATATGTACACTGGAAGAGTAAATAAGGTATAAGAAGAGTGTACAATGAAAAACTTCAATCAATTTATCAGAATTTCTTTCTTCTCTTTTCCATTTCTGTAATCAAAATGTTTTCTAGGGAATGCAGTTTTAGTTGGTAATCAAAAAAAAAAAAAAACTTTCATTCCCATCTCGGACTATTATCTTTATTTTCATTGAGTGAATAAATTGAGTTGAAGTTTATGTCTCCAATCTTAACCAGAACATGTTTCTGAAAATAATATATATAAATATATAAATATATAAATAAATAAATAAATAAATAAATAAATATATATATATTTAAAAAGTAAATACTTTTTTTGCCTAAGTTCACGTTTGTGTCATGTTCTTTATCGTTCTGCCTGGAAACAAAGATGCCATGTCGCCAAACCCCCTCATAGAAGAAGACAGCCGTCGTGTTTACAACTGTGACAAGGTGCGCTTATCAGGATCAAATAAACACTGGATTTTCAAAAGTATGTGAAATATGTAAAGTTTGCGCCATAGACTCTTTAAAATATGCCCAAGAATTTTACACACCGGTCTGTTATTGTGGCAACATTTCCACACCCCTAAATATGATGCGGCACAAACCAAAACATGATTGGTTGCTTTACCTGTCAGTCATATGTCCTCTTGGGTGGTCCTTGGCCATTCAAAGCAGCCAAGGTTCCCAGAACTTCTGCCGTCAGTATGAAGTTCTGGCTACATGAGACTAATGAATGACTTATGGCTGCTTTGTTGCTGTCAGTGTGAACATCCCTTAAGAGTGAATGTGTGGAAGGCGAATGGAGTCACAAAACTTCTAGATTTATGTAGATGCTTCAGAAGAGTTTGCAAGTAGTTTTCTTAAGGGAAATCTATTGTAAATGCCGAGCATTCTCCTGGTAGTCGATGTTGTCTGTCTCTGACAGCTAGAGAGAACAGAGAGAAAAACTCTCAGCAGCTCTTGCCTCTTGATTATATTAAACAAAACCTATCAGCATACTAGCTAATATCACTATTGCATCTATTAAACAGAACTATTCTTTGCAGGTATCAGGATAACAACCCTGCGGCGGGAACTGTGAAGCTAAAAACAGGGCTCGCCAATAGCTCAGCGTGATTTGACACCCTATCTGAAAAGACCTCAACAGTAGTAATGATTGGCTAAGAAAACGACACAGCAGAGGTTAGGCTAATTAGCTTTCAGATCATCAGCCATCCACACAGGCAACATCCCTCCCTTTGAGTACTTTAAAAAGCAGGTGAATCAATTCACAAACCAACAATTCTCAACTAATAGTCTTAATACAGTGCAGCAAGACCGTTAGGTGTTAGTTCCAGGCTATTTCTAGTTAGCATTAGCAAGTGGGCCTCCTTTTAGTTTGGTTATAGTGTATGTCTGATGTTGTAATGTCAAAAATAGGGCTTAGTCCTGTTGCAAAGCATATTCGTTTTCATAATTTCTTATATGGCATTGAAAACATGCAACTTATATCACTGTGTTTAAGTTTTGGGTATAGCAAGTTCAGAAGTCAAGCGTCTCAAGAAACAGTACATGAGCTAAAGTAGGTTACGTCCCTTCGGTATGGTAATGGGGACAACTGAGTTGCAGGTGATACTGGGACAGATAGTTTTGACCTCAGATGCATCTGTCACGAATCAGGCCTCTGTGGCTCTCTCCGATGGCCTCCGGAGGGCACCCTCTCCCGAGTACTAACGTTCATGGACTACATTTCCCAGACACCCCGTACCTGGGACTGATTATGGCACAGGTGTTCCCCCTTAGCTTCCCTATTTAAGCAGCGCTCAGACTCTCTATGTTTGCGAAGTCTTGTATTGCCCCGGCTACATTTCTGAGCGTTTATCCCCTATCTTGTCGTCTCTTGTGTATTACCTCGGACTGTTCTTACTAGTGTGATTCTCTGCCGCCTGCCCCGACCCTCGCTCTGCCACTGTTTATTCTCTTGGATTTCCCCTGCTGTACGTGACGCTGTTGACTGAATACTGCCTGTTTTACTCTGCCTGTTATTCTAATAAAAGCTGCAAATGGATCCGCACGCCTCTGACTCAGCGTTACAGCATCACTGTCTTATCTCCCATTAGTGGTAGCTGTTAAAAAAAAGACTGGCATGCTGGAGAGGACCAAAATGGATTACTGCTGGAATGTAGTTGTGCTGTAGAGAAGGATGTCACAAATGATACCTCTTCAGTTTCTCAGTTTCTTATCAAATTATTTATTAAGTTATTAATTACGAGACCAAATTATCTCATTTATACTATTTAAATCAAATTCATAAGTGTATACTCTCAAATGTTAGAAGAAACATTTGGGACAAAGCTACCCACATGAAACATAACAGAGAATTCAGTTATGAAACATAACAGAGAAGTCTCCAGCAGTGTTAAATTTGCATTTTAGACAGTCTAAAATTCCATTTAGTTTTAGTCATATTTTAGCCATCTGAATTGTTTGTTTTAGTCTAGTTTTTAGTTTTTGAATGTTTTATAAGGCATCAGATATGATTGGATCTCTTCCCAAATCATCACTCCCTAAAAATGTTGTCTTGTTTTTATACATTGAAAAAAGATTTTTGACCGTTTTTGTCATCATCGATTATTTGTCTCATTTTTGTCGGTGAAAAAAAAAAAACTTGTTTATGCAAACTATGATAAAACTATTCATGAGCGACAGTAACACTCCAGAGGTCTCAAGATTCAAGTAAAGTCACCTTTATTTGTATAGCACTTTATACAATACTGATTGTGTCAAGCAGGAAAATAGTTTGTCGGTAATAAAAGAGGACAATAACAAAGAGTCATTTTTTCAGCTGAAGTCAGTTCAGTGATGATTCAGTGATGTCATCATCCAGTTCAGCTGTCTTCAATAGTGTCTGTGCAATCGGTCAAGCGTCCCCAACTAAGAAAGCCAAAGGAGACAGTGGCAAGGAACCAAAACGCCAACGGTGACAGAAATGGAGAAAAAACCTTGGGAGAAACCAGGCTCAGTCAGGGGGCCAGTTCTCCTCTGGCAGACAAAATCAGCATGGCGAGGTTTAATTCCAGGATGCAACACAGGTCAGATTGTGACACAGGTGTGTCACAGGTCAGAGCTATTGAAGAGCCATTTCTGAGCAAACCTTTTGTTTCTCTTATTTTGGATGTGTCTGCAGTATTTATTGAAGTGAATTTTCTCAGATTGTTCACTCTCGTTCACTCCTTTGTACCTTATTTACCCCCAAAGGTGTATATCGGTATTTTAAAGCTACATATTAGTACCTAAAGTGTACATATTAGTACGTGATTAGTAGTTCAACAGCTTTGAACCTGAAAAAATGCCTGCAAATACAAAGAAAAGCTGCAAAGACATCTCTTAATGGCTAATATGTGATCAGATTCTAAGTAGGCCTAAAAAGAAAAGCTTATACCTCTCCAGTTTAGTCTAATAAGCCATACCATTTCATCCTCATAATAGAGATATATGACAAACAGCTAGAAGTAGTTTGTGTGACTAAATGAGCAATACTCTCTTGGCTAAATGAAATCGTGTGTAATTCAGTAACACCAACTCATTCCAGAGAGACTATTAGATTTACAACCCTAAAGCATGTAACTTTACTTCGTGATATTCACAGATCACGTAAACGATTTAAAGCACTCTTATCATTTTGTAATTATTTTGGATTAATATGACAAGGCTGTGCGTTCACAGGGCACGTTTCTCTCGTTTCCATGCCGCCTGAAGGGGTTAAACTAATGAACAATGACTTCATTTAGAGTTTTAATTTCAGTGCAGCAGATCTTATGCATATTCATATTTTTGAAAATAAGCAATTAACCTGATGCTGTTGTTGATATCAGGGGAAAAGTCATTCAAAACCAATCAGAAGTAACTGGTTTTCGGAGAAGTTTCACTCAGGTGCATTTTGCTTTAGGCTGTCTCTCGTGAGATGCCTAACAAAACCTTTCATTGACTGAAAATAAGCTAGTGAATAACAAACTTATCTCTGCCTTTACAGAAGCTTTAAATGGCCAGAGAATCATAAACAAGCTTTTTGTGATTCTAAATGACTGTGAATGAAGCTGTTTGAAAGGCATATTGTTTTCATTGTGATCTCCATCTTTAGTCATCAGAGACGACTCTCAAGGACTACTTGACTTTGTCTTTTGTAACAAATATACAGGTTAAAATGTTAAACAGAAAAGGCAGAGAGTAAAATAATGGAGACGGAAAGGGATAAAAGTAATAAACTTTTTTTTTATTTATTTTAATATAATTAGATAATATATAAAGTAATTGTATTAATGTATTTAAATGTATATAGTATAATTCAAATGTGTGTATACACAATAAAAATACAATTATTACATTTATTTTGTGTATGTAAAATTTTACATAGATTTAAGTTATATATTATATTTTAGCTAATAAAATAAATGTAACAAATGTAGTAATGTTTAAATATTACATGTTAAAATGTTAAACAGAAAAGTGAAATGGAAGAAATAACCATTTTTATTATTAATAAAAATATAGAAAGCAAAAGTAATTTTATTTATATATCACAATGTATATATTACATTTAAAATGTATATGTGTGTGCATATACACAAAAAATGGAATTGATTTTTACATTTATTTTATTTAAAATAGAATATAAAAATGATTTATAGATATAATTTGGTATATTTTATTGTATATAATAATTTTTATTATACTAATTTTTATAATAAAAAATTTATTCATGTTTAAAAATATATTAATATAAAAATGTATTATTTAATACAAATTAATATTAAAACATGCAATACATAATCCTTTAAAAAATATATATATTATTATATCATGAGCTGCGCTCTCTGCAGTGGACACCATGAGCTGGTGTGATTACCACTACTGGATGAAGATGTGCTGTGAGAACGCAGCTCTAATTGATTAATTGCCATTCGCCCAAACGACCCCAGTGCGGATCCTCTTCTCATCAAAAGTGTGCAATATTAACCATGACACAGGCAGAACCGGACAGTAATTAATGCACCAAATCAATTACAAATCACTCCATTTGGAGAATTCCTGCAGGAGAGCCCCTCATTATCAGGGTACTGATGGAGTCCCGCTCCCAGGAGGAGAGACACTGCTCTTCTTTAGCTCACTCGGTACGCAGTGTTAGATTTACACTGCTCAAGGAGATGTTTGGAGTGTCAAAGTCACAGATCTGTACAGGCTGTTCCTCTCTTCTGCTCAATCATCTGTCCTAAAATCCCTGAGATAGAAAAAAAAAAGAAATATGATTGATATGAAAGGACATATCAAATGGGAATGAGTCTAAACTAGTGTAATGCGTAAGAAAACTGTTGGTTCTTTTCTGTGCCTAGGACCCCCCCCCAAAATATGATGCTTTTTTTTTAGACACAGCATATAGTAGGGCTGCTATGTATTTATTTGTATTTATTTATTTATGTGCAAATACCTATATAGGCTATACCTATACCTATATTTATAGGCTACTGTGTGAGGAAAAGTATGAACACCAAAAAAATAATGCTAATTGACTTTTTAAAGAATTTTATGAATATTATCTGGAAATATTTACTAATTAAGTACTAATGAAATATTTACTAATTAAGCTGACATCTTTTTCCCCCTACCCATTAACAGAGTAATATTAAGTAATGACTGAAGATAATTATTTTCAAGTTAACTCAGATTTATTTGTAAAGTGAAAATCCAAAGCAGCATTAAACTAATTCCGAGTATGGGTCACCATACTTGGCCACATGTCACGTCACTTTTCACTAAACAGATTTAATAAATATTTTAATAATTAAAAAAAATAATAATAATAAAGTTAGACTTTTGCTGTGTGGTATAGCACTACTCAGTGAACCTTGTTGAAGAAGGGTCATAAAAAGTTTAGTACGGGCCCTTGTTATGACATTACACATTGCATTGCATTGTCAAATCATGTAGAAATGTGTTTAAAGACTATACATATACTAAATCTGTTTCCTCAGAGCTCATTATGTACCCTAAAGCATGTTTGTCATAACTTTACTTCGTGATATTCACAGATCACGTAAACGATTTAAAGCACTCTTATCATTTTGTAATTATTTTGGATTAATATGACAAGGCTGTGCGTTCACAGGGCACGTTTCTCTCGTTTCCATGCCGCCTGAAGGGGTTAAACTAATGAACAATGACTTCATTTAGAGTTTTAATTTCAGTGCAGCAGATCTTATGCATATTCATATTTTTGAAAATAAGCAATTAACCTGATGCTGTTGTTGATATCAGGGGAAAAGTCATTCAAAACCAATCAGAAGTAACTGGTTTTCGGAGAAGTTTCACTCAGGTGCATTTTGCTTTAGGCTGTCTCTCGTGAGATGCCTAACAAAACCTTTCATTGACTGAAAATAAGCTAGTGAATAACAAACTTATCTCTGCCTTTACAGAAGCTTTAAATGGCCAGAGAATCATAAACAAGCTTTTTGTGATTCTAAATGACTGTGAATGAAGCTGTTTGAAAGGCATATTGTTTTCATTGTGATCTCCATCTTTAGTCATCAGAGACGACTCTCAAGGACTACTTGACTTTGTCTTTTGTAACAAATATACAGGTTAAAATGTTAAACAGAAAAGGCAGAGAGTAAAATAATGGAGACGGAAAGGGATAAAAGTAATAAACTTTTTTTTTATTTATTTTAATATAATTAGATAATATATAAAGTAATTGTATTAATGTATTTAAATGTATATAGTATAATTCAAATGTGTGTATACACAATAAAAATACAATTATTACATTTATTTTGTGTATGTAAAATTTTACATAGATTTAAGTTATATATTATATTTTAGCTAATAAAATAAATGTAACAAATGTAGTAATGTTTAAATATTACATGTTAAAATGTTAAACAGAAAAGTGAAATGGAAGAAATAACCATTTTTATTATTAATAAAAATATAGAAAGCAAAAGTAATTTTATTTATATATCACAATGTATATATTACATTTAAAATGTATATGTGTGTGCATATACACAAAAAATGGAATTGATTTTTACATTTATTTTATTTAAAATAGAATATAAAAATGATTTATAGATATAATTTGGTATATTTTATTGTATATAATAATTTTTATTATACTAATTTTTATAATAAAAAATTTATTCATGTTTAAAAATATATTAATATAAAAATGTATTATTTAATACAAATTAATATTAAAACATGCAATACATAATCCTTTAAAAAATATATATATTATTATATCATGAGCTGCGCTCTCTGCAGTGGACACCATGAGCTGGTGTGATTACCACTACTGGATGAAGATGTGCTGTGAGAACGCAGCTCTAATTGATTAATTGCCATTCGCCCAAACGACCCCAGTGCGGATCCTCTTCTCATCAAAAGTGTGCAATATTAACCATGACACAGGCAGAACCGGACAGTAATTAATGCACCAAATCAATTACAAATCACTCCATTTGGAGAATTCCTGCAGGAGAGCCCCTCATTATCAGGGTACTGATGGAGTCCCGCTCCCAGGAGGAGAGACACTGCTCTTCTTTAGCTCACTCGGTACGCAGTGTTAGATTTACACTGCTCAAGGAGATGTTTGGAGTGTCAAAGTCACAGATCTGTACAGGCTGTTCCTCTCTTCTGCTCAATCATCTGTCCTAAAATCCCTGAGATAGAAAAAAAAAAGAAATATGATTGATATGAAAGGACATATCAAATGGGAATGAGTCTAAACTAGTGTAATGCGTAAGAAAACTGTTGGTTCTTTTCTGTGCCTAGGACCCCCCCCCAAAATATGATGCTTTTTTTTTAGACACAGCATATAGTAGGGCTGCTATGTATTTATTTGTATTTATTTATTTATGTGCAAATACCTATATAGGCTATACCTATACCTATATTTATAGGCTACTGTGTGAGGAAAAGTATGAACACCAAAAAAATAATGCTAATTGACTTTTTAAAGAATTTTATGAATATTATCTGGAAATATTTACTAATTAAGTACTAATGAAATATTTACTAATTAAGCTGACATCTTTTTCCCCCTACCCATTAACAGAGTAATATTAAGTAATGACTGAAGATAATTATTTTCAAGTTAACTCAGATTTATTTGTAAAGTGAAAATCCAAAGCAGCATTAAACTAATTCCGAGTATGGGTCACCATACTTGGCCACATGTCACGTCACTTTTCACTAAACAGATTTAATAAATATTTTAATAATTAAAAAAAATAATAATAATAAAGTTAGACTTTTGCTGTGTGGTATAGCACTACTCAGTGAACCTTGTTGAAGAAGGGTCATAAAAAGTTTAGTACGGGCCCTTGTTATGACATTACACATTGCATTGCATTGTCAAATCATGTAGAAATGTGTTTAAAGACTATACATATACTAAATCTGTTTCCTCAGAGCTCATTATGTCACATTGTTCGGGTTGATCAGTGAGATTTTGCCATGTAGGATTCCTTCCTGGGAATTTACAAAATATTTTGTGACTTTCAGAACACATTAAATAAATAAATAATAATTGTTCTCATCATTTGGCAGTTTGTGGTTGTTTAAACAAAAAAAAAATCAAATGCTACACACTATATAAATATATGAGTAGTATGATAGTATGCTCATACCATATACCATAGCCAGTGTCGATGCAGCGAGTGTGAAGTCCAGAAAAAAAAAAAACATCAAATAGCTGAAAGTAAGTGAAATCCTTAACGTTTGAGTGTTGCGATGCCAATAGAAGATGACCAGAACTTTTTCACAGATCAGAAGAATCTTGATCCTTCTCATGTCTGGAAAATCTACTTTTCAACTCTCGTAACAGCCCAGCCGAAGAGACCTTTAAAACTCAAGGAGAGTGAACGTTCTTAAATCATGATTTAACATCTGCTTTAGAGACAGAGAGTCTGATCTGCCACCTGCCAGGGCAATTCTCATACATCATTGTCTGCTGCCGATGATGTCATTTCCTAGATTCAGCGCCCGCAAAGCTGAAAATTCTTCAGTCTCTAAAGACATGCAGTGTTCTGCTGCTGTGCTGGGCACATTTTGGCATTCTGTGCACACTGAGCCAAACCTCAAAGTTTAAGGTTAATGCATCAGAAGCAAAGCTGATCATTTCCTGGCAGATTCTAGATGACATCTTTTTCCATAGGGTGACCTTTATTGAATGTAAATATATGTATAATTTTTATTTTTTATTTTAAACCAAGAAGTGAAAATAACGAGGTTCACTGAGTCTGTGAGAAATCTACCAAGCGTTTGAAACGGCAGCACAGGAAGTACATCTAGAACTGGGCCTGCAATAGAGAAAATCCTTGTGGTGGCAGATCAAATAAAAATGTGAAGGTTTGTCCCGAGCACTCCGATTCTTGTCAGCATCACATATTTAACATCTCAGTGTACAGAGGACAGGATAAAACGGAATCGGACACAGACAGACAGAAAATGCTTTTGAAGACAAAATAAAGTCGACATATTCACTTTGACTCGGAGGATACTGTATGAGGATAGATGCTGTCTGGAGTGGGGAAAACACTGTTTAACGGAATAGTTTACCCACCTCTTTACCAGCCAATCTGAATGATGATTTTTGTTGACAAGCTCCAAAGAGGAAAAAAATCCGTAATGTATATAACATTAAAGTAGTAGTCTGTGTCTATAGTAATAGTCAATAGTCCATGACTACACCACTGTTCAAACATTTGGGGTCAGTAAGATTTATAATAATAATAATAATAATAGTAATAATTATTATTTTTGTTATTGTTATTATTATTAATTTATTTTAAATATTCAGCAGTGATGCATTAAATTGTTAAAAGAAACACTTAAAAGAAACAAATGTGAATTTTGTTTGAAACAAAATTCTATTTTAAATAAATTATGTTCTTTTGGACTTTATTCATCAAAGAATCCTGAAAAAAGTACCATTGTTTCCCATATTATTATTCATATTAATATTCTAGTATTAAAAATAGTAAGCAACACAACTGTTTTCAAGACTGATCATGTTTCTTGAGCACCAAATCAGCATAGTAGAATGATATCTGAAGAGTCATGTGACACTGAAGACTAGAGTAATGGTTAATTCTACGAATATTTCACAATATAACTGTTTATTATTGTAATTCTAATCAAATAAATGTAACCTTGGTGCGTATAAGAGACCCCTTTCAAAAACATTAAAACATTCTTGATGGCATTGTATATTCCAAGTCTTTTGAAGCACTTTTTAATAGCTAGAGGAACAAATAGAATTTTAAGTTGTGTTTCACTAATATTTACTTGCTTTGGAATCTGTAGTTGATATCATTGATACCAAATGGCATTGGTTTTCATTTGTCACACGATTAATTGTGGCATGACAGGTTAAAAAACATAGACATTGTGCAGTTTTTATGGTGATTCTTTTGAGCTTTGGAAGTATAAATCATCATCCACTTTTATTGTATGTAAAACAGAATACATTCTGCCCAACATCTCCTTTAGTGTTCCACGGTAGGAAAAAAAAGTATACGGGCTTGGAATGCCATTGTTGGTGAGTAAATTATGAAAATAGATTTTATTTCTGGGTGAACTATTCCTTTAAAGAGAGGCGAAGAGTTTCAGTAGCAGATGCGAGCACATGTTGAGGGAAAAGAGCAAAGGGAATTGATCTGTATCATGGGTAGAGTCAGCAGGAGGAGATGGCTATTGCTCTTAATTACTGTTGAGCCCAATCAATACCATAGGAACTCAAGCATGGTTCATTGTGGGGTGCTGAAGTGAAAGCTTTTATTAAGTGCAGATAAAACAAATAGATGAATGATTATATTAAGACATCTGCGGAAACACTCTGTTTTCATGAGATATCTCCCAGCAGCGAATCACAATAAATCGACACACACACACACACACACACACACACACACACACACACGTCTAGAGCGAGAATGAGAGTGCCGTATTTAGTGTCATAGCAGTTCTGCAGTTGTGATCTTTAGTCTGCAGGGAAAAGGTGGAAAGTGAAGGAAACAGGATAAAAGACAGACTTCCTGCAGAGTGACAGGTTTTCTTTCTCTCGCAGTAATCAAGGCTGTTAACACACAATCCCAGCCAGCCTCCATCTTAGAAAGTGGCATCCCTGTAAGAGTGCCCACACTTTCTACCCCTCTTGAAAGAGTTTGTATAATCCGAAGGGACCACCCACTCAATCAGAACCAGGATCTTGTAATGAGCTTCACACCTGTGACTGGACCCACATTCACAGATGTATGGAGCTGTTCTTCAAGACGATGCTTCCCATTAAACTGATTATTAGCTAAACAACAGTACATAATGCTCTATTCCGAAGCCCTAATAGATAGATAGACAGGCAGACAGATCGCATCTCTCAATTCAATTTAGATTCAGTTGAGTTCGGTACATTTTAGTCAGAATGTCTATTTTGCTTGAATAATAGAGAAATTCTTTCTTTGCTAATGCTTTAAATATACAGGCAGTGTTTCAGACTGATTCAAACTGGCCTTTTTGAACTGTTCATAAAAGAACCGGCTCATGAGAGTCATTCGTTTTGGGAATTGGGCTAGACTGATTGTGCTGTATAATTTCGATTCACTAAAAGAACCGGCTCATGTTCCCGTGATTCAGACTACACTGGTGTGTGTTTTACTTTCACTACAAAAAAAACGGCTCAAGAGTTATTTTTTTAGTGAATCAAACTACACTGGCATGCATTTTTCATTCACTGCAAAGAACGGCTTCATAACAGTCATTTGTTCATGAAACGAACTACATGGCGTGTGTTTTTCATTCACTACAAAGAACCAACTCATAAGAGTCATTTGTTGATGAATTGAAGTATAGACTGTGTCTGGGCCGTTCTGGGTCATTGTATTTTTTTTATTCACTTAAAAGAAATAGTTATTTGTTCGTGAATTGTAGTAAGCTGGGTCGTCCTGTATGTTCTTAATTCACATAATAGGTCCGACTCATAGAAATCCTCATGAATCAAAGCAGACTGGGCCGTTCTGTACGTTTATTGTGCATTTAAAAGAACCGGCACATAAGAAATAAAATAATAGGCTCATAAAAGTAATTTGTTAGTGAATCGAAATAGACTTGGTCATGCTGCATGTTTTTGATTAGAGTCACTGTTTGTAGCCTATACTTGTTTTTGCGTGCATCCCGCAAGGACAACTCTTGCCATCATTTTGCAATACATGGTTTTTGCATTACATTCAGTACAGACAGCGAACTCACATTCACATTGCAGGTAAGATATGTTTTTTATAACTACTTTTAACTTGAAACGGCACTGTAAAACACACGGCTCCTCCATGTGAGGCAGTGCAATGGTAAAATGCGTACGTGTAGCACAATATTTACATGACAGCTTAAAAAGCAGCGCAGTGGACAAAAATATGCTCCCTTGTTCCCAAAGGAGTGTATTTATTTAACAAACCATGCAGTGATATCTGCAGGTCGTGTTGAGCTGAACAAATTTTCATGTACTTTAAAGATTGATTTTGCCATTTTAAGAATGGATAACAGGATTGGTCTGCTTCCTTTATCCTTTTTTTTAAGCATAACAAAAATGAAAAAAAAAAATGCATTTCACTGTACGTTTTAAATATTTATATATGTAATTAATTAATTATTTACATAATGTATCAGTACAACTGGAAAAGCTTGTTCTGTATCCCAAAACCAGCGTCTGTGTGCACACAGATGGAGCACTCCTGCGCCAGACATGTTTCCCAAACATATTTCAGGCGGTGAAATATAAAGATATCATGTTGGAGCATCAACACTCCACTAAGCCAGATGGTTTGAAAAAGCATGTTTGCTAAAATAAAGCCCAAAGCTCCATTAATGATCGGTGACATCATTGTAGCGGTGGGCGGCTGTCTGCTCCTGTGGCGTCTACTCTGTATGAGATAGCAGTCCATAGCAGCAGTACGATGGAACAGGAAGAATCGCTATAGGAACTGTTTACAGTGCTGTCAGCTCTTAACGATAGCTCACTCCACCTTCAAAACATGTCATATGACTTTCTCTTCTCTAAAATGACAGGTTGATCCATCTGGAGGTGCAGCTATTAAAGCATGGATATGGTGTTTTACAACAAATGTGGTTATTTACGATTGTGTGTAATTGTCTGTATCTCAGGACATTTAGAAGATATGGGAAATATAAATTATTTTTTGCCTTTTATTGCATTTCCCATTGTCATATGCACAAATAATGCACATCACCTCAGCTTATTTCTTCTTACACATGACAGGCTTCTGACTTGTAGCAAAAGTTTTACGCTTATATTACAGTAATCTTAAAGTTTATTGTCTTTTTTCAGTGATGCAGGCACATTTTAGGTCATATGTATGCTACCTTTCAATACATTTGAGGTCAGTAAGATTTGTATATGTTTTTGAAATAAGTCTCTGATGCTTGATTTATTTCATTTAAAATGTAGTAAAAACAGTAATATTGTGAAATAGTATAGCAATTTAAAAGAACTGTTTTCTTTTTTTCCAGTTTTTTTTTATTGATTTAAAACACACAAAGAATATAAACAGTGACACAAACCGATACCAAACCGATATCAATTACAATAATGAATTACAAAAAAACAAACAAACAAACCCTTAAACAAACAAAACACAGTCAGAATAAAAAGTCAGTTATTCAAGCTGTTTTATGACATTTGTAATACAACCATAAGAAACCAAGTCTTACTCCTTACCCAAAGGAACTGTTTCCTGGTTTAATATTTTATTTTTAAATATAATTTATTCCTGTGATATCAAAGCTGATTTTTTTTTTAGCAGCCATTACTGCAGTCTTCAGTGTCACATTACCCTTCAGAAATCATTCAAATATGATTTGTTGCTTAATAAACATTTCTTATTTTCAATGTTGAAAATAGTTGTGCTCCTTTATATTTTGTGGAAACCATAATATCAACCCCCATTGGAGGATTATTTTTAAATAGGATGTTTTAAAGAACAGCATTTAGTTGACATAGAAAGCTTTTGTAACATTGTGAATGCCTTTACTTTAACTTTTGGTCAATTGAATGATTCCTTGCTGAATAAAAGGGTTCATTTCTTTAATTAAAAAAAAACTTTTAATGGTATTTATCTATTACATTGCTCTCTGCGTTTTTTTTTTTTTTTTCTATTTTGATCAATCATGGCATTCTGCGTTCAAATACACTTTTCCACTAAACTCTACATTTGACCATTTTTAAATGCAAGGGATTTTTAACATGATTGTGCTTGTTTAATCTCTGCTATTACTCTAGTCTCTTCTTTAATGGAATCAGTTTCACTCAAATTAATATTGTCTTGTTTAATGTTTCTCCCCATGGTTGCCCTTTAAAGGTTTGAAAGGTTTGTTTGTGACTTCAGGGTGTGTAGGAGTCTTCTGAGTAAATATGAAGAGACAATGTTTTATTGTTTTTTACCGTGTTCTGTTGTCTTACACTAAGGCACTTGTTATATGTGGGCTTCACAAATAGAAACAGTATTTGTATGTTTATTTCAGACTGTAGCTGTATAAGCAGCAAGGTAATATTTCAAAATGCAGCAATCCATTTCCTTAATATGCAGTATGAAATTACAGCGAACACCTCTCTGTCTGTCATGCCTGTGCCTGAGTTTCAAATATTTGCTGTCACAGAATGTTTTGTGGTAATCAACATATCCTGCAGGCTTTGCTTATCAACGAGCCTGACATGAGTCTGTTGCACTGTCTAAACCAATGAGAATCAAGCAGAGCGCTGCGCTGTGCCTCTCATTCACAATTCCTCTCACAGTGGAAGCCTGGCGTCTCCGTCAGTCCACACAGATTAGACAGATGACACGCTGTATGTTCTCTGGTGACAGGAATATCCACACAAACGTTTTATTAAAGACGTTTATTGGTTTAATATAGCTCAAGAGTTTGTTTACATTCTTATTCATAAAATAGCACCTTTGTGTAGTTTCTTTTGTTGTACTTTTGATTAGTTTGTTCAAGATAGAACGTACTTTTTGGTTGAAGGATGAGATGAAACACATCAGAGGCATCTTTGTGGGATCAAAATATCGACACAAGCATTATTTATTTCAAGTGTCACTATTTGAAGTAAACATAAGGAAGAGAAATAAAGGATAAATGGAGCTGGAGTGGAGAGGGTTCAGGACTGCATAACTCTGGAACATGATAGATCTAATGATAATAATATTCAGGATGGGAATCAGGGAATTCTGGTTCTGATCATGTAAAATGTTGTTGTTTTTTTCCCGATCACACTGTATATGTATAAGAATAGCAGTTGCCAGAAACACTGTCATGTTCTTTAAGTTTTGTATTTGAAGTGTTAACAGAATCATGTGATTATAATCATTCAGCACTTGTATTATTTATTATTTGAATCAATTGTCCTATACAGTAGTGGTTCTTATCCTTTTTGACGCCAATGACCCATTGTCCACAACAGTATTGGAAGGCAATGACTTTTCCAGTTGTTTCTAATTTACTG
>NW_015551064.1:463004-464394 GCF_001515605.1 Sinocyclocheilus anshuiensis
AATAAAATAATGTAGTGCTTTGTATAACTGGAAAAATGTATACTCATTATAAAAATGCCCATAGATTTTTACCATTTCATTAATTTCCATGCCTTTTACATGTCAAAAAATTATGTAATTGTGTTTTGAAAATTAGATTAGATTAGATTACATTTTTATTTTCTGATTTGAAATCATTGTCTTTTTGAGGGCCCCTTGGAAGTTTCCTGAGGCCCCCTGGTTGAGAACCACTGCAATATAGTATAACGTGGATCACTTGAACATTGAAATGCATTTGTGAATGTAGTACTTGGTACTTGCCATGAATAGGGTATAAATTAGGGCCAAAAGTAGATGATTGATGTGTTAAATATTTACCTTTTATTGTTGGTTTATTTAGTTAATAATAATAGTTTAACACGCATTTCTTAATAAGTAATTTTTTATATTTATTTTTTAAGTATCAGGATGCCAGCTTGTACCATATTCATAGAAAGTGCCACCTGGATGTTGAGTCAAAGAACTTTGCTAATGAATAATGACTACTAACTCTGCTAATAAGTAATTATAATAATCAGAATGAGTATTTGCATAATGATAAATATGTGCTCATTATAAAACTCATATAGAAATGTAGCAGAGAGACGCTGTGCTTGTATTTTCTAAGGGTAGGATTCCTGTGCCTCTCATTCACAATTCCTCTCACAGTGGAAGCCTGGCGTCTCCGTCAGTCCACACAGATTAGACAGATGACACGCTGTATGTTCTCTGGTGACAGGAATATCCACACAAACGTTTTATTAAAGACGTTTATTGGTTTAATATAGCTCAAGAGTTTGTTTACATTCTTATTCATAAAATAGCACCTTTGTGTAGTTTCTTTTGTTGTACTTTTGATTAGTTTGTTCAAGATAGAACGTACTTTTTGGTTGAAGGATGAGATGAAACACATCAGAGGCATCTTTGTGGGATCAAAATATCGACACAAGCATTATTTATTTCAAGTGTCACTATTTGAAGTAAACATAAGGAAGAGAAATAAAGGATAAATGGAGCTGGAGTGGAGAGGGTTCAGGACTGCATAACTCTGGAACATGATAGATCTAATGATAATAATATTCAGGATGGGAATCAGGGAATTCTGGTTCTGATCATGTAAAATGTTGTTGTTTTTTTCCCGATCACACTGTATATGTATAAGAATAGCAGTTGCCAGAAACACTGTCATGTTCTTTAAGTTTTGTATTTGAAGTGTTAACAGAATCATGTGATTATAATCATTCAGCACTTGTATTATTTATTATTTGAATCAATTGTCCTATACAGTAGTGGTTCTTATCCTTTTTGACGCCAATGACCCATTGTCCACAACAGTATTGGAAGGCAATGACTTTTCCAGTTGTTTCTAATT